>NW_017536363.1:71262-93499 GCF_001853355.1 Bactrocera latifrons | reverse complement strand
ATCTGAAAAAAGATTTATTAAAGAAAATAATTATTAATAGCTGAAAATAAAACAGTGCAAAAAATGAAACATGAATAGACAAATACCTGAAAATATAATAAAGGTTATTAAAACCTGAAAATAAATAATACTTACATGGAATTTGTAATATCGAAAAGAAAGGATTAATATTATCTGAAAAAATAAAATATATTAAATACAAATAGAATTTACTGTGAAAGCAAAGATTAAATAAATAAAAATAATAAGATAAAAGAAGAGATAAATATTATTTGATCATTTAAATATTGGATTATGCAGGCCGTCTTAAAAGCATTATAACAGGAACAGTCAAAAACGCTACTGCCTTCCTCCCTTTTCCTTCCTCATCGGTAAAATGTGTGCCCAGTGAAAAACGTGGTAAAAACGCAGAAATCAGTCATCTTTGTTTGTTTTCATTTGCAAAATGTTGCCATTGCTCAATACGCATATATAGTTTTGTACACATCTATGTTTTCAATTACAATTTTTTATAATATAAAATATCAAAACTGAAAACAAACTATTAACAATAGTTTATATATTTACAAATAATAGCATTCGACTCCAATTTTGAGTTATTTTAAGAAAGTTTCAAACATATTGAACAGATTGAATTATAAAAGTTGATAATTACTACAGTATATAGATATTGGCAACCCTGGGTTGTGAGAGAGCAATCAGCTGACACGTTTAGACGGCAAAAACCAAAATGGTGTAGATTCTCACGTCATCCGATGTCAAAGAGAGAGGGGAGTAGCGTTTTTCACTGGGCACTTACATTGCGCGCCCATAAGATAGGTCGAATCAGCTGACACGACCCACGATTCTGCGTTTTTGACTGTTTCTGCTATTCAATTCATATGTGCATATGTATGTATGTATTTATTTTTGCGTATTATATTAGACTGCGCAGTCCAATTTCATAGTACACTTTTTCACATACTTACTGAATAATTGATATTTGCTGCTTCTGATGATATTGCTGCAGCTGCTATTTCCAATGGTATAAAAACAAATGAAGTAATTATTTGCAAACTATTTTAAGAAAAAATCACATAAGATTCACTTACTTTATTGAAATATTTGACACAAGCGGGTAGCAGTGGTTGGCAGGGATATTCACGTACTTCTAGTGATTAGAGTTTCATGCATAATTTAGATCTAGAAATAACTTCAAATAAGTGCCATCGATTGATGGAGGATCTTCTTTGACCTGTATGATTTATTTAGAAGAACTACAAATTTCAACCAACTGCATTTTGGTTGATTAAAATTCGGTATTATCGATATCGASTCAAAAAGATTCGAGTTAAGTGTTGTCTGTTTTGCAGTCACTTCTTACATTATTTAAAACGTCATAAACAATMGCCGATATCGTAGTCTACGACAGCTCAGAGATAAAAATCATTTAAAATGCGTTCTTGTTAACGTTCCATCATCTCATCCTCAAACCTCATTTACACGAAAATAACTTATGAAACTGCAATAAACATTATTTAAAAGCCATTTAATTGCCAATAAAACTTTGGCTTACTTGGTGTTAAGAAGATCGAAAAGACTTGAGTGATCTCAAAGGTTTTCGTTATACGCAACACATCAGTTTTAGTTGTTTATCATCGTAATATAAATAAAAACTGATGTCAATTATTTGATTGCAGAAAATCATAAAATTATGCATATATATTATAAGAGTATTTTTCTGTTAGGGTTGGGAAATTAAGAAATTTAGCTAAATATTATAGGGCCAATTCATGGACAATACCGATGAACTGCAGCTTCTGGATTCTCTTAAAAATGCATACGCCCYCAATATAATAATAATAATATAATGTATATGTGTATAGATATAAATTAATAAGTACTCCCATATCTATTTCGTTTTCAATGATATGAAAAAATTATAATTAAAACGCAAACACTACACTCATACAGAATAGTACTTATGTAAGTAATTGAGAAATTTTGTATTTGGATAGGTTATGATTTCTCAAGCTTTGAATTTTTAAAGTGGATCTATTCAATAGTAATACAATATTTGAAGGAATCTAGTATTAAAATTTCGAACTTGATATATGTCACTATTTAAATTACTCTAAATTAATTATCTACTATTGAATGGCAGATGTTCGAAGATGCAGATAACTACGAATGATCAAATAAATACAAATATCATATACTATGTATTACATATGTAAGATTTAACTGAGTGGACCACTCTAATATATATACCATACTTGTATATGTAAAATATAAATGTAGTCATATCAAGGAAGTCTGTATGTTATAATAGTAGTAACATTACAAAATTTAAAAAATATTCAAGGCAACAAGGCCAAAGTTTTTTTTTCAATTTTAACTGCTTTCAATTTAAGTACTATTGCATGTACATAAGAACAAAAATTATTAGTGACTGTACGACAAGTTCCTTTTCGGTGCTTGCGTGAATATGTATAAAATCAATTTCTATTTAAATATTTTATTATCTAAGTATGTATAAATATGTATGTGTTTGGAAATTTAGATAACCATGCAACATTTATTTTTATACTCTTGCAAAATGTTGCTATGGAGTATATGTAATAGTTTTTTTGTATCAGCCAATAGTAATCGAGACAGATATCATCTCCTTTATTGGTGTAGACACCGCTTACGTGGTAATAGGCGAGCTTACAACCTGTCGCTTTTCCTTTTCACGTTTGAGCGCCAAGATATAGGGTTATATATGTACATATATAATATAAATAATCACTACGAGCCGAATTCAAGAGTATATATGTGAAGGAAATCAGTTAACACCCTAATGCATGTAAATTTAGTAGTACTAATCCGATATATGTGAATTGTCTAATGAAATTTTCTAATAAAATGAAAAATTCTCATAAATAAAATCGAGTGCGGATAATCAAATAACACTATAAGCGCGTGAATACACGCAGACAAACATACATAATAAGGCGAGATCTAATGATTCGAACAACAAAATTTAAGTGGAGTTTYGTCTAATTATTAGTCTCAACACACAAGTGCAAACAAATGCGAGTAAACATTATGTATATAAACATAGTTGATAATAATCACATAACTCCACGTCGTGAAACTTTAATTACTATTTTTATCGTCTTATGTCAACATGAACTTGCAGAATTATACATATATGTTTTCACTAGCTTTTAACTTTAGACGAAATTTAATCAAATATGATGTACTATACATGTATYTCTGTTATTTCCAGAATTATTTTATTTCTACTATTCTACGGTTCTCTTAATATCCACAATTTAAAATACACATCCATATACGAGTATTTGTAGATAAACCATCGACAGAACATTTAAATAGCAAAATCCATTAAGTTTAATTTATTGATGATATCGTAAAGGGAGTAGGGAAAAGGTGCAACGTAARTGTAACAACAASAGCTGATTTCTATTCAAATTATGTTGATAGCAATAAGCGTGAGGTCAATTGCTCCTATGGTGCTTTTTATTCCAAATATCTAGATATCTGAAATATATTAGGTTGTCAAAAAAGTCCTGCGGTAATTTTTATTGAATTTTCAATTGTTCATAACATTTTTTTTGATGACTCATGCCCAGCTCTTGACCGATGCTCCGGCTGCTACTATGCCGGTCTCTTTCGACCAATTCAGCGATTTTATCGCAATTTTCGACGACAGGTCTTCCGGAGCGTGGCGCATATTCGACCACCTCTACACCAGAACGAAAACGTTGAAACCACCGTTGTGCGGTGGAAATGGAAACTGTATCGGGTCCATAAACTGCACAAATTTTATTGACGGCTTGAGATGCATTTTTGCCTTTATCGTAGTAGTACTGTTAAATATGCCGTATTTTCTCTTTATTTTGCTCCATGTTTACGACGCTATAACTCACGAACGACTTAAAAGAAACGACAATCAATCAAATACGCGTTAGCGCGTGAAATGAGCTTTCCAAAAAGGTATAGCATGGCCCGATCCGACGAATAAAACTAGAACTACGCGCTCTCAGCGCCAACTAGCGAAAAAACCCAAGACTTTTTTGACAACCTAATATTTCAAATAAATTACCTTAAATTAGTATATTATTATTTGTATTACAATAATACTTGCGCCATTTTTATAAAAGTTTCTTCCTCTGTTGAACTGGGAGACTTTATTTCTCTTCCCTTCACCTTCACAATAAGTAATAAATAAACTTTCATTTTCACAACAAGATGCACAATCAGATATTTAATTCATAACGAGCACTGTCAAGAGCATTTGACATCTTAACAACTTATAAAGAAAAGAGATTTTATTTCAGACACGGAATACGAAATGCTTGATAAATTCAAAATTTTGACAAATTAAAAATATGTTGAATTTGTCAAGTGCACAGAATAGGGGTGTATATGTGTCTATAAAATTATTAATTATTTCGATCCTTTGGTTGACGTTTTACACCTAAAATGTTCGATTGCGAGCGAACTTAGCCCTTCCTTACTTGTTCTTATTTATTTAGACTGTAACTAAATACCTGAGCGATTTTAAAAGTCACCTTCATCATCTACTACCACCTTGAATTGTTTTAGAATTTAAGTACCAGCACAGCTACAAGAGGGTGATTATGGTATTCACAGGAACCAGATCTCAAAGCTCCATTTATTTTCAGGAGAAATATAGCATCATATATTATTTTCATTATTATCTTATTATAAAATGTATTTTTGATCTTCATGAGGCTATCTAACATCAGAATTTCTACAAAGTATTTAATGGCGCTAATAATGACAAATACTACTTATGTACTTCAGGCCAATTTTGCGTGTTTAACAGAAGGCAAAGAGTGAGCGCGCAAAAGATATAACAGGCGCGAGAGTCTAGAAGTAATCTTTAACGTTAGTAAACCTCTGAGTAACAGTCACCCTTTCGGAAGTTAAGTAAATATCTTACTTTATTCATAGCGATATTATTCATAGATATACATGTATACATAATATATATATATAATGCATATGTGTATGAAAAATGCTCATACTGACAGCTTGTTTTACCAATTAATTTACTTCTAAACTGTAAATGAATACCTCAATAACAATATCAGGCTAACGTGTGTTGTTGATTAATAATTCCTATTAATACTTAGGAAGCAATAAGTGACTAAACGGTGGACACTTTTGGTCGTATGCTTATGTACGTATGTATGCATGTATGTGCGTAAATGGCTTGGGATAGGTCGGGTGGATTAGAAATGTCCACAATGGCTATAGCTAAATACACCTGTTGGCGCTACCACTGCTAATTTATATAAACACACGTATCTATATGGCTTAATGGGTATATAAAAGCAATTATTTTTAAACGAAAATAAACTCTTAGACTCACACCGCGTTATCAGCTTCGCCATCAGTAAATCAGTGTATATTTATATATTCACTTACGTACATACATTTATGTAAGGGCACAGAGTCATATTTACTTAATATCAATAAATATTTGTTTGTCAATACGCGCTAGACCGTCATGTACTGAACACAGTGACCGCGACAGACTGCAAACAATATGTCAAATATTAAAATACACACGTTCYTATGGACACAGCTATTTTGACAGCTTATTATTGTTATGTTGCTGCCTTCTCACAAATATTCATGTAGTACGATTCACAACGCAATTTTCAGTTCACTGTCGTGCTGCTGCAGTCTGTCGCGGGTATTGTGTTCAGCACATCACACGTACTTTTATACACCCTTGCATGCTTAGATTGCGCCATGTGCCAAAACACTAATTACAAGTGTACATAACACTCACAAACATATAAAATGAATAAAATCAGTGTTAAGGCACGGGTCAATTAATGCACCCAAACTTTATATTTGTTTTAATTTTCGCAACAAGTATCCACTTAACACTTACGGTGCAACATTGTGTTACATTTCTTGTAACATACACATGTGCATTTCGTTTGTTACTTTCATGAAAGAATTCTTAATTCCGCATCTAATATCATTTGATAAATCCAAAACAGCATTCATGCCTGATATATAAATAGTACCTAACAAAACATTTATACACTCATTATTTCATCTTTAAATCTTTCACAATAGTAAAAACGTTTCTAAACGTTATCAGCGTTCTTGTAAAAAAAAAAAAAAATAAGTATAAAGGAAACAACAAAGTTATTGAATTGAATTCGTACAAGGGAGTATGCGGATTCCGCATTAAAGTGGTATAACTGCTAACCTTAATGCTACCTCGTTTTGTTTTGCATATTTTATATAAATTTTACTGTTGTGAATGGCTTAAATAACAAAAAAGAAAAACAAAACACAAAGGAAATAAGAATTTCTATTTCAAGAAAGAATCGTGCATTTATCAAAGGACAGTTTGTTCGACTGGCTACTCTCCAACACTTGTCGACAACATAAACCTTTTCCCCTATTGTTATGGCTTAATTGTTTCTTTGCTTAAAAATTTCCGTCCCATACATATGTACATGACAACTTGAAAAGTTATAGTGTTGTCCGCTGTAATAAAAAATAAACCTTTAACTTTTTGGCCAGGAATAAGAATTGAACTTATTTCAATTAGTGACTAGTAACAAACAATGTCATGCGAAACCGTGATATAAAGTTATCAAGATGTTGTGACCTAGTATTCTGAAAGTTGTCACTAATTACTTTAAAGGAAAATGATTCAAATGATTTGTTCACATATTCCCTTTCGGATTTCGACCGGTAGACTCAGATTATTATTTTATCATAACAGCAATATATTTTTCTGATAAACTTAGTGTATTACTTAGAATTTGCTGCTTGGAATAAGAGAAATTCTGAAATCGTTAATATGAAATATTCATGCTTAAGTCTTTTTGTCTTGTATATGTTCGTTTGAGAATTTTCATAACGGGTCCATTCATTTATCATCTTTTTCGTCATACAGTACGCCCTTGCTAACTTGCATTCAAAGAATCACAAACCCTCCAATTGGTAACTGTGATTACTCCTTTATAATTAACGTTTATGAAGTTATGAAGTGGAAAAAATATATTTACTACTTCGAAACGTTAATAGAGCCATATACCTTTGCTTATCAATTAAATAAAAAGTAATTAGAACAATTAAACGGTTAATGTTGGTTTTTTGCTTGAAATATTCTAAATGTGCATTTTCAGTTAAAAACAAAAATATCTGTATACTGTAATATTTATATACTACGTATATGTATAGTGGTGGGATATTGAGTCACTTTGGAGTGCTGACTAAATAGCCGAGGATTTAGTTTTGTCGTTCAATGTTGTTTATCACGAATCTATGTGGTTCACTGTGAAAGTTATAATTACAATTATATTTAGTAAGCACTTTACATAACGCTGACGAGCTGGCGGGATTTTTAACCCTAAAAATCTTATTGATTAGCGATTTTAAGAACGATAAAACATTTGATAGACAAGGAAGACTTTTCGATACGTTCGTAAATTGCTTTAGAGTATGGTAACACTGATATATTCATTACACACAGGGCCTAATCTTGACTGACATTTCAACATTCTAATTAAAACTTGTTGCAGAACTTTAAAGTACATATGTATATAGTTCTCATACAAGTACTTTAAATACATAAGTACTGATATCGACGAGTACATGTGTATCAATAAACGTCTTAAATGACTCGCATTTACGTAAACTCATATCGAATAAATAAAAATATTTTGGATGAAAGTTTAATAGATTTAGTTCACATTGGTTTTATCATTATCAGTCACGTATATGCATAACGTCCACAGAGAGATATGTTCATTGAGGAGGGAGTTCTAGTAAACGCCTGATAACAACTGATCACATTTATGTTTTGTAATATACTCGTATGTCTTACGTTTATTCTTTAACGTAGAACTAAAACCGTTCTCTGACTCGACTAGATTTAATAAAGGTTGTGAGTTTCATGCTCTTCAGCAGACTAATCTGTGTCTGATGAAAGCGTTGGCCGTCATTTAAAAAATTATACTCCCAAAAAAATCAAAGTCTTTATATTGTCAAAAAATTTTCAAAGTCTTTATATTGTTGACAAACTTGGACTCTAAGTGGCATGTCCATGTGTCTTCATTAAGATTTGTTTACTTGAAAATACTGTTGTATCTAATCGTCTTATGACAACAAATATGCTGATTTTAAAACATACGATCTTACATATTATATTAACGTGGATATGAGCGTGTGTGTATACTTAAAGTACCCCATTGTTAAAATAAGCTGGCTTTAGAATTCGAAAGTGAACAACCACTTTATTTACCTTGCAGCGTTGAACTCGTTTGCAACAAAAAAATCAATTTGTCAAGAATAGAGGTTGGTAGGTCAGGAAAATTTGCTGTTGTTTGTGGTATTCAGAATATAATATGAACATATTCGAGATGTGGCACACATACGTAAGTACTCATATAAAATATTTTAAAAAGTCGGGACGCTTTAATTCTTTGATATGTTTCACATATCTGACCTGGATACCTGGATACAAACTAAATACGACTATCGGTTAAATTTTTGATACTTCTTCTTCAGTAGACAATTATATGTACAGATTTATTAGAAGCACTATTTCAAAGGATATATATGTATATAGTCTTGTCTAGATATTTGTATGTATATATACAGTGGAGTCTGACTATACTAGCTGGAAGAAGGTGAAAATTCATCGGAATTCCCATAGCGAGCACATTGCTTCTCTTATCCCAGTGACAGTTAGTAATTTTAAGAAAGACATTTTTATTGTTCTTCTTCTTAAAATCGATGTAATCGGTTAGGTGTCAAAATGGCGTTATTTCAATGAAACAAGTTAGCCTTGGGGTAACAATATAGACAAATGACTCCCGGGATATTGTTCTACTCTTTTGGAACAAGGAAAATGTAATTGATCTTGTTAACTTTAAAATAGATAGCTATATCATTAGTACATTCAAATAAAATTTTTTTTTCAAATATCTTTAAACATTATTCAATTATAAATGGTATCTTTGTTTGAAAGTATGGTATGGTTTTTAAGAAGAAATAAAAGGCATATGATTGAATGTCGCGAACAAGAAATTAGCTTTATTATAAATATAAGGGTATGTCTTTATTATTAAAAAATTAGTTCGGGCAATTGGGACATATCAACAATATCGCGCCGAATATCCACTTCCAAGATATCACACTTCTCGGACTTATCTACATAGACGCATTCTCACAACCCTAAGAAAACAGGCCCACTATGCGAGATAATGCTTATGTAGAACCGTCTTGTTGGAAACAAAGGACGACCACATTAACATCCTCTTATCCACTCACGAAACCTTTACATTCATTTTAATTAGTATTATATTTCAGTCCATATATGTATATGAGCATACTTTTGTTGGAAAAATAAAATTAACTCTTGCTAAAAGCTTCTTGAAAGGCGATTCAATCCAGCCATAATCCAGTGGATTATACAATTTATAAATATATTTTAACTTATCTAATGATTTCTAAGGACTACAAATTATCTCATTTTATTTAATGTTATACTTCTATTGTAAGTATAAACTAAGTTTTGACAGATTGCACTGTATTTTATGCCCAGTGTAATTCTAATCGCTGTGGATTATTTGGGAAATATTTTTTTCTGCGATCTAGACATGATGTTATGGTTTAAAAACGCGCCAACGTTTGCGGTAAACCATCATTGACTCTTATTTCTTACCAACAAGCGGAATATTTTGACGGTCAAACTATTCCGTTTCTTAAAAACAATTCGCGAAACGTTTGAATTCAAACTCAGATCCACAGATTTTAGTTCACCTAACATTATTTGATTTAGAAAGTACACCAGCAATGTTTGTACCATTGCTGAGTTCCAGGCAATCATTCTTGATCGCTAAGTTTATTGAATCCAATTGATGATAATCAAATTGCAATCAGTTCAAGCAAAGTCCATTGAATTTGTATAATAATAACGTGTTTAAATTCGCCGAACCACATATGTAAACGGTCTCCTTTGTGAGCACTTACAAATGTGTGTGAAAGCGTGAGCTAGGCGTGTCTCTAAACTAAACAGAGGTTGTTTACCTCAGAGTTATTCGCCGTCGATATATAGCACTTTTAAGTTTGCCAATGGTTTCAGATTTCAAATATATACTATACATACATATACATACACATACAATACATATCATACAGCTGGCTGTGATTTGCGCCTGTCGTTCTTACCTCAAATGGTCCCACAAGGTGTATTTAAACTTTCATATTGTTGCTCATTGTATTTTTCTTCTTCATTCTAGCTTTAAAAGTCGGAGATATGAGTCAAACCCCGGACACTACATTCATTCCGGATCTTCCAAAAGGACCACTATGTAGATATCGCGGTTGCGCAAAGTTCGACTGGAAGCAGCTTAAAGTGATATTCGAAAGGGAACAGGACTTACGCATAAAGGTAGGTGATCTCACGTTGTCTTCATAATAACTAACGTAACATAAAATTTGTTGTTTATTTTGCAGTATAAAGTATGGAAGATACTTGAAAATGATCCACTATTCTCCAAACCACAATCTACACTCTCTGCCGACGAACAGAAGCATCTTTGCGCAATGCAAGTTAATCGCATGCCGCACTTGAATCTCATACCGAAAGAGATCGAACAGAAAAGTTTCGGTGAAAAGACCAAATATTTGATGAGCATAAATGAGGCTTTACACACATACTGCCCCAGTTTGTCAGTAAAAATCGCCTTGGGTGTCGGGCTCTTTAACAACGCCATACGCGCTATGGGCACAGAAAGACACATGAAGTACTATGACGCTGCGTGGAATCGTGAGTTAATAACATGTTTGGCCATTACAGAAGTTGCGCATGGTAGCAACACGAAAAGCATTCGTACCACCGCTACATACGATCCAAWAACGCAGGAGTTCATAATAAATACGCCAGACTTTGAGGCGGCGAAGTGTTGGGTTGGTAATTTGGGTAAAACGGCCACAATTGCGATGACATTTGCCAACTTATACACAGCTGATGGGGAAAATCATGGACTTCATGGTTTTCTAATACCCATACGTGACCCCAAAACTTTGCAAGCATATCCAGGTGTGTTAGTTGGTGATATCGGCGAAAAGATCGGTCTGAATGGGATTGACAATGGCTTTGTGTTGTTTTCAAACTATCGCATTCCACGTGAAAACCTTCTGAACCGTACTGGCGATGTGACACCTGAAGGTGTTTACGAAAGCGTTTTTTCTGAGCCCGGTAAGGTTTTGGGTGCTGCTTTAGAGTCTTTTTCGGCGGGTCGAATTGGCATTATGCAGGAATCGGCGAATACTCTCGCCAGTGCAGCTGTAATTGCTGTGCGTTATGCAGCGCTGAGAAAGCAGTTTGGTCCCGAGAAAGATGGACCGGAAGTGCCGATAATTGAGTACCAGCTTCAGGTAAGTGTTAATTATGAAATGTTTCCTATACAAATTTTATTAATCACMATCTCTCTAGTAGCAATGGCGCATATTCCCATATCTAGCGGCTGCTGGTGTACTRAAGCTTGCTGTGGCTGAGCTGACAGAAATTTACCTTAGCATTATTGAAAGGTCTCAAAAGGACTCTAATGGATTTGAGCTGTTGGTAAGTCTAAAAATGAGATTTGCACATTGGTGACTTTTATTTAATTTACTATGAATTCATATTACACTAAAAATCTCTTATAATCTGCGCTCATAAGTTCTGGTAAGAATTAAATTACAATAAGCATAGGCTCCATGAATTCAACACCTTTTAAATTTGTAACCTTTCAATGTTGAAAGAAATGAAGTTGATAAATTTAGTTTTGTCCAATCAAAAAAGTATTCCATCGCTAGCCTTACCTAGTATTTATGGCTATTAAATATAATGAAAAGTTACTACGTTATCCGAGGAGAGTCGATTTTAGGATCCGACATGGTACCCTATAATACGTACGATTACATCCAATTTTACATTTCCCCGTCTTTTCTTTTCTTACAGACCCAAATTGTGTCCGAAATTCATGCAGTCATCTCTTCATCGAAACCCCTACTTACATGGACCGCGAGAGATGCTATTCAAGAAGCGAGAGAAGCTTGCGGCGGTCATGGTTTTTTAAAAGCTTCCAAACTGGGCGATCTGCGCAATGATCACGACCCAAGTGTCACCTACGAAGGCGACAATAATGTGCTCGGACAGCAAGCCTCCAATTGGCTTCTGCGACAATGGAATAGCACASTTGAAAGTCCAGTAGGCACTGCAAATTTTTTGAAAAATCGTGGTGATATTTTGCAATACACCTACGAAAAGGTGGCCCGGGAATCGTCAATTGAATCTATGGATTGTGAGTTGTATGATATAAGTTATATTTAAGCAGATATTTAATAGTAACAATTTTGTGTTTCTAGTCGTTTTGCAATGCTACGAGTGGATGTTGTGTTATCTACTCGAGAAAACAGCGAATCATATGGCTCAAGACATAAAATCGGGAGCGCATCGTTTTGATGCTCGCAATAACTCCCAGGTGTATGGTGCTCGCGATTTGTCATTGGCCTATGCGGAATATTTCGCTCTAAGTCGTTTTCGTGAACGATTCCGCCGTCTGGAAGTGAACACCGAGCTGTCGCAAATACTGGAACTGCTTTTCGCCATCTATTCAATGTGGTGTATTGACCGGCACATGACCACCTTCTATGTGGGCGGATTTGCAAAGTCAGCTTTGTTTGCCGAAACGATACGTGCACGCTTGCTTGCAAAATGTAGCGAACTGAAGGATTCAGCAGTATCGGTAGCAGACGCTTTGGCGCCGCCTGATTTCGCACTTAACTCGGTTATCGCCAAATCCGACGGGCTTTTGTACGACAATTTACAAAGTGAATTTATGACCAATAGGGGTGCATTTGAGAGGCCCTCTTGGTGGAAAGATATTATTATTCCTCAGGTTAAGTCAAAGCTTTAAAAAAAAAGTACTCCGCTGAATGTGAATAGGCAAACATGTTGCATTTTCCTAGTGTAGGGCCTTTTTACGAGACGAATAACTGTACTGTAGTTGAATGTAATGTGCGCGTGAATAATGAAGGTGATTGTGTCTAGAATTATAGTATGTATGTTAACTATGTACGAGTATAATTTATTGGTGCACAGTCTTGTGCAAAAAATAAAACTGTTAGAGAAACCTTTGATAATGATAATTGTAGCTTGAAATTTTTATATACGCAAACTATTTGATACGAAAATTTATTAAGTAAATATTTTTATATACATACCTAAATACTTAGTAAATATATATATACATATTTCTTTATATATCGTTTCATAGTGAATTAAAATAAAAATATTTATGTATATTTATCTAACTGAATTCACATTACCACTATTGTATTTTCTAAATTAATTTGTGTAACGTTGCTTCAATGAAGTTGTTGTTGGCGTTCATGAGCGCGGTTAAAATGTATGTATGTATTACGTAATTGTTAAATCATTATCTTGATTAAAGATTTATCTGAACGAAGATTGTTGTATTTATCTCAAAGTTTTTTGCAGGAAATAAGGAATGACTAGTTTCAGTTAGGACACCGCTAATTTGAAAGTCATATATAAAGGAGACGTAATATTTCCAAAAAAAAAAAACACAAGTAAAGGGGGGATAAGTTCGGGTGCAACCGAAAATCTTATAATCTTGCGACTTACAAGAATCGAAACCAGGGAAATACTTTAAGGTGCAAAACCATTCATATAAAGTAAAGTCATCCGGATCTTCGAAACTCCTGATATTAGTTACACAGGGTTTAGGCCAAGTTTTCGCTCAAATTTATCTATTTTAGGCAAAAATATACACTGTTATGATTAAAACACGCTATAATATCTTCAGTGCTATAACTTACATATTGGCCGATATATGCGGTACAAAGTCAGCCGGAAATTCGAAAGTCGTTATATTAAATATATGGGAGCTAAGAGAAGTATTGGTCCGATTCAACTAATTTGTGACATACCTACTTTCAGGTATATATCTCACACATTGACTGGCATTTTCGATCAAAACTCAACTCTAGGTATCGGGGTGCACATATTCGGTTCCTAAGGGCTTGAACAGTTTTTATTGGATTTAAACAATTTTTGTTCAAAATGTGGCACAAACTAAAGAAATTATTCGTGCAAAGTTTTATCTCGTTATTCTCTCTCTCGTAATTGAAAGAATCGATTGGAATTTAAAATTTTGATATATTAGAAGTAGACTTGATTGTTGTCCGATATCGTCCATTTTCACAATGTGATGTGTGATGTTGTCGAAAGGGTTGACCGGGTTCAGATATATTTTCACCAAAAAGTGGGCGGTGCTACGCCCACCGTGCAAGTTTCACACACGCTCTCATGAAGCTCTTTCATACCGTCTCGGTGGTAAAATTTAATTTCTGGAGTATTTAGTTATTGATTTATAGAGCTTATAGTAGTATGGCTGTCAAAAAAAGTCTTGCGGTATTTTTATTGAATTTTCAATTGTTCATACAATTTTTTTTTTGACCGATGCAACGGCTGCTACTATGCCGGACTCTTTCGACCAATTCAGCGATTTTATCGCAATTTTCGACGACAGGCCTTCCGGAGCGTGGCGCATATTCGACCACCTCTACACCAGAACGGAAACGTTGAAACCATCGTTGTGCGGAGGAAATGGAAACTGTATTGGGTCCATAAACTGCACAAATTTTATTGGCGGCTTGAGATGCATTTTTGCCTTTATCGTAGTAGTACTGTATATATGCCATGTAGTAATATGCCATATTTTCTCTTTATTTTGCTCCATGTTTGCAACGCTGTAACACACGAACGACTTAAAAGAAACGACAATCAATCAAATACGCGTTAGCGCGTGAAATGAGCTTTCCAAAAAGGTATAGCATGACCCGTTCCGACGAATAAAACTAGAACTACACGCTCTCAGCGCCAACTAGCGAATATACCGCAACACTTTTTTAACAACCTAATATTTAACTGTACCGCTATATAGGGAGTGAGTGGGGTTATCCTTTTTATCAATTTTCACACTGTTGGTAGAAGTGCTTTTAAGATTTGCATATGTATATTCAACTTGTTTGAGAGCGGGGAGCGCCCCCTTCTTCAAAAAAAAAAAATAATAATTGCCCACAGATGACCTTGCTACTGCAATCCTCTGTACCAAATTACAGCTATATATCCTAATTTAATGCTTATTTATGGCCCTTTATCAGGGGTGTTGTGGAATCTGATAGTTGTCGGAATCAGAATTGAAACCGATCAAAAAAAGTAGTAGGTGTCATAAATTCAGATATTATTGGTTTGATATTCGAAACAGAATTTGTATCGGTTTTGGGTGTCACGGAAACCAATTTTATCGGCTTTGCTGTCAGAAACAAATCAAGAAGATAGTCGCAAACAGATTTGAAATGTAAGTTAAGAAATCAAGTTATTTTATTATTTCGTATTAATTTATCTTTATTTCTATAGGGGAAAGCATAAGTGTAACACGATATGTCTTCATTATTGAGTTTTTGGAAAAAAACCCGGCTATTAAAAGATATTTGATTTGCAAAACGTAAATTAACAACCAAATAAGTCTTTATTCATTCGATAAATTTTATCTCTTAAAATCTTCCTTTAATTCGAAACTTACTAAAAACTTGAATAGGATTGCTTCCAAATGTATCCATTTGCAAGTTTTGTCACATTTGTAAAAAGCTGGTTCGAATATTGGTTTTCCGTATGTTGGAAAAGACGAAAATCCAATCAGATTCTGTGACATGATTGAAAATCAGAATTGGTTTGCAATTCTGACAGCTAAGCCAAGACAAAATTCTTGAATTCCACAGCACCCCTGTATATGCTTCGGTTAGTGGCGATTTGTGGGCATGGCAGTCTTCCGATTATGCCCATCTACGAACTCGAAATTTTTTTGCAACTAGGAACCCACAAAGCAAGTTTAATCGAGATTTCTCAATTTACAGCTTGCACGGACGGACGAAAAGACAGATAGTAAGCCGGATTTCTACATTTATTGTCATTTCGAACATTTATATACATAACCCTTCATCTATCTTGCTTTGTGATGATGATATGTACAACCGCACCGAAGCTATAATATTCGTCAAAAGTAAATTTGTTATAGCTTAAAATGGTCTAAAAAATTTTCAATGCTTATATCGGCTCGTTACAGTATTCGGTAATTCAAACTGAACGTAGGCAACACATTTTCTTCATTACGCGCTGAACATGACTTCCGTCAAACTTGTGTTAGCATTGACAGACGTTAGCGAGATTAACTCCGGATTAATTCAGGAGTTAATGAAGGTATTCCGTCCCTAACTAAAATTGAATCCTCAAAATTTTACAGAGTTAGCTGTATTTTTGTTGGCAACATTGTAAAAAATGGCTAATATTAATCTATTGTAAATCAATGACAAGCAACACTGATAGTTGTTTTTGAAATTTTCAATAATAAAACAAGAAGTCCCGTGTTGGGTATAAACTTAAATGGAGGCAGTGGTAGTGGTAGTACATTACGAGCTACAATATTTTCTAATCTTCAGAGGAATGTTGGTTTAATTGTAATGTCAAAAAAAGTTAAGGAAATTCACATAAGAAACAGGTCATGGTTGTGGCAACATTTCAACATTATTTTAAATTCATTCTTATATTCTTATAAATGCAATAAATTACAGTAACATTGCCAAAGCGATTTGTAAATTTGATATGATTCATATGTAGCTCTATGTCAAGTGAACAATAATTAATTTTGAATTTATTAGGAGATGAACTTAAGATGAATGAATATAATCCTTGTTAATCATTATAAAACACATACTTTAATAGTATGTAAATAGCAATAAGGAAAAACTCATAAAACCCGCCGAATTAAATACTTCTGGGAGTAAGATGATTTTAAAAGGCCACCTTATAAAAAAGTTTCCTTTTAAAGATTCCAGTTTTTAATAAATTTTTAGTTCAATTCCTTGAAAATCCAGAATAATATTGGAGCTCTCTCTCTCAAGTCGGCCAAATGTCGACCTTCTACTGCTTTCCTTCTCCAAGCAGCTAATGGTAGTTTTAGTAGCTTTTTGATGCCAAAAATATGGTCGGAGAATTGCCATTGCTTTCTGATAGAAAATCACTTTATGCTGGTAATGTCTAATCTTATAATTGTAACCTGATAGATATCCCTAATATGGATTTGATGTGTACTGGCAATATAACTCTTGCACTGATGAATGTAGTAAGTCATTATTATTTTGTTTTATTCTAAAAACTTTTCAGCGAACTTTAGATTAAATTGCTTATAAAAAGTCAGCATACTGAACTTTAAATATATATCGTACTACTTCGATGATGATCTCATTCCCTTCACAATGAAATAAATTTCTGTTTATACAACATCCAAATAGAAATGACTATTATTTAAGGGCAAAATATGTATAATGGAATTATTTCTTGGCAATTACAAAAGATATTAACTGATTAGGAAATAACTTATTATTTGTAGACCTGTTAACCGCGGCGGTCTGAGAAATTGAAAACAAGATTAAAATTTAGATATTCAAAAAAAATCAGATGTAATAAAGTAATGATTAACAACCCGTTCATTTATAAGTTGAAAAAAAAAGTCTAAAATGTTAAGTAACACGTATTTTGTTGTAAACCCAAAACCGATTAAAAATAATTAAACAACATGTAAATAATTTAGACATACATATATATGTACATACATAAAATATATTTTTGTAGCGGCGCTCGCTGTATGGAAAAATAAAACGAGTTCTTATTCCTAATTTAAAAATAGAAGTCAAAATTACCCAGAAGCGATACAGCTGAAAAAAGTATATATGTAATCTAATAACGGATCGAAAAGATCTGGGAATGAGAAGAATTGGTTATACCGCAATTTAGAGAAAAATTTTAAGGCAGAACAATTTTTGTATAATTGTTAAAACAATTTTGGGTATTGACATACAGAGTATACATAACTATGTAACTATTTAACAGTGTAATTAGCAGATAAGAGCTAAATATGCTGAAGGGATGAAACATTAATAATAATATCCCATAACTCAACTATCAAGTCTGGCGAAGTTAAGTCAAGATTATATAATACATATAAGCCGATGCATTATGCAAATACCGAAATAAGGAGTTGATAAATGCCAGGCTTGTATGTAAGTAGTTCCGCTATTTGAACTTAAGCTCGCACAGGACACTTAGTGTAGTCTTATGATCTGTTTTTGATATTGAACGAAGTTTGAACGAAGTTTGAACGAATTTTGAGACATCTTATGTAATGTTAGAGAAACTAATTCAAGAAGCTAAACTAAATCTCTGAGGCACAACATTTTATAAAAGTATACAACTGGTGGTATAATGACTTATATCTTCTTTAGTAACCACAGGATATTCTAGCTAGCATTCTTCAAAATTATCTTAGAAATTTTTTCTGCCTTTATCACAATAACAAAAACGAATATCAATGGAGATGAATTGTTGGAGCAGTACGCACAATCAAATGTCTCCATTATGGGTTAGCGATTCAAAACAAAACGGGTGATGTTTCACGTCCTCCTAATGAATACAAACACTTCGGCTTTGGAAGTGTTTATTGGTTAGAAAAAGAAAAAAGAACGACTCTACTTATCTGGAAAAGCTTAATTTTAAATAGCCGTTCGTTTTTCTTCAGCTGCAACTTGGAAAACTAAGAAGTTCTTAATAAAAAACACTTCAGCGGTTATATTGAAGACGAAGAATCAGTAGATTTAAAGACCAACAAAGGCATTGCTGGATGAATCAAAGATATAGTTTACGAGCAAATAGTAAAAATTTTAGAAAATAAAACGTTTTTCTAGCATCAATTGAATTACAAGCCAAACGCACTATGCATGAAAGTTTTACTTATGATAAATAAACTGTGTATGAAGAATCTAGGCCAGAGTGTCACCGGTACCGAAAATTAAAATATGCTCTGTTGTGACTCTGACTATCCCCTACCGTAAGTGTATAACGAGTAATTCAAGTAGAGGTACTTTTTTCAATAACATTTTCTTAACAGATCCCGTGTGAGTAGTGTCAAGCTCTTGTGTTATTTTTTTCAGTATTGTTTGACATTTCATCAAGGAAACATTCACGCCTGAACAATGTTTACAAATCGTTCAACTGTATTTAGAAAAATCACGTAAACAAAGTGTTTCTCGCGCTTCGCTCAACGAATGGTCATGTGTGGAATACAATGCTCGCGACAGACCTCAAACGACATCTGTCAAATATTAAAATACACACGTTCTTATCGACGGACCTATTTTGACAGCTGCACGACTACACGACGGCAGGCCGACAGTTGTCGTTCTCGCTATTTCAATTTTATCCTATATTTGCCAACGACAGCAGGACGACAGTAGAGTTGACAGTAGAATGGAAGACAGAGAGATGAGGTAGAGTGGTGGTGCCACTAATATCTAAACTGTAAAATTACTCACAACGAAATTGTGTACATGCAAAATGGACAACTGCATTGTTTTGTGTACATGCCGGCCATTGTTATGTTGCTGCCCTCTCACAAACGTTCATGTAGTAGGATTCACAACGCCATATTCAGTTCACTGACGTGCTGCTGCAGTCTGTCGCTAGCATTGTGTTCCACACATCAACATACATATTTGGCCTACTGAGCGTACTATTTGCATCACCCATGTTGAGACCCAGCATTCATTATTGGATAATATTCGATTTCTTTAATTGAAAGCGTACAAAATATGACTTGTGCAGGAACTGAAACCGCTCGACCTTCTCAAGTAAATGCAAGAGATTCAAGTTACCTGTAGAAATGCTCGAATAAGTCTTAGCTGTGGCCAACATTTGAAAGAGATAATCTTTAAAACATAAATGCCATTGAATGTTCTTTCGAACCGAAGTATAGAACCTCAAGATGAATCACCCTTTATGAGGTCAATACTGATGCAAAAGTTTTGGATGTAATTGAATTCGGATCTTCTCCGATTAAGTGTAACCCGTTTCAGTATTCCGCTGTTTTTCTATTTTTGCTATCAATGTGTTAAACAGTTGTAGATGTATATTTTTATATCAAGTCATTAAGTGCTCATGACTTGAGCTGGGTGATTCCCAATAATAAAATATGTAATTCGATTCGTTGTGAACCTGATTAAAGTCACTTGTCATTAGAGGTGCTCTTTTCCTACCATCGCAACATGTAACTACGAGTATAATTGTTTTCTTCACTTAAAGGTWGTTTGTATCAACTTAAACTAATCTTGATAATTATAGAGTTATAAAGTGTGAATATAAATGATCAATATAACGATTCGATTTACATCCGGGTGACTAATAGGCACTGACTCTCTGTCCGTTAGTYCAAAGATGAAGTTTGTTATACATGTTTCTTTCCACAATTTGAAGGTAGGTWTTGCAGGTATGCGGAATTGGAACGTATAAAGTGGAATTAGTCAGCTCAACATTAAGATACTAAACTGTAATTTAGTACAAAGTTGCATTGGAAAGAACCATCTGTAGTTTAAAGTGGGCGTTGATTCACCTCTAACAGGCTTAGTGTGCATATATCTCAAACCACTAAAGCGAATCAACCAAATAATAACACTTTACTTACTGTTTTGCCACATTTTCAACTAATACCATCGCATTCGCCTGATTTACGTTCGTGTAACTTYTGGCTATTCTGCAAATTGACCAATCCGAGAACACCGTATTGATTCAATTGAGGATATAAAATCAMTTCTCACTATAGAGGTAATATTAAAAACTAACAACAAAGCTGTCAGAAACATTAAATGTAACAGTCAAGACGCTACGAAAATTTGTTATACAGCCTGTATTAAAATTAGACAATTTTCATAACACGGCCCAGYTTCAGATATATTCTTCTGAGATTCTTATTTTGCAGTCTGAAATGGGTGAAATCAGAACCATGAAGCTAAATGTTGTAAAGAAACTAATTGACTTTACGACCTGTAGTTTCGTATAATAGTGATTACTGAATTCTAGAACATAATCCTCCAACATTGGTGCTTGAAAATTGCAAGAGTAYAAAATGTTCGGTTGCACCCGAACTTAGCGCTTCCTTACTTGTTTGTTATTATTTTTTTTATATTTCTGTTTCGCTTTTCTAATTTCTTTTTTAATGTTTTTCTGTTTGGTTGTTTTTATCAAATCAATCGTTTTGTCACCTACCTGCTACTTCATCTTCTACATATCTGCAATATTAGAAGAAGTTAAAGATTTCTCTTTTTTATTTTGCGTTCAAATAAATATTACAAATTTAAATTTGTAGCAGCAGATAAACAAACAACTTAACCCTTTATACTTTCAAGTAAAAGGCATAATTCAAAGATGAGTGTTTTTTGATCCGAAAAATAATGCAGGTATGTGTAGACTTTGATAGTAGTTTGGTAAATCTATAGAATTACTGGCAATGAAAACGTATGTACATACATTCCAATTCCTGAAGGGTCTGAATTTTGTACTATGAAAGTAATGAGTAAATGGAAGACGTATATCCGTATCCGTAATCTAAAATAATATTTAAAACTTGGCGATAAAGTATTTGAACTTTCCGAAACTAATGGTTTGACGTAAAGTTYTAAAATTTGTTCTGGATCTAAAAATATTAAACAGCTCAAATATAGCAAAGAGAGAGGCCAGTAATATTCAAATTGAATCTACAGACTTAATTTTGGCCTTTGTTTTAAGTCGCTCAAGTCTGCGTAAAAGAACGGACCAAGCCAAGTAATGTCAGCTCTGTACAATACGTTGCATGTTTATAGTGGTAAAACAAGAATAATGGAAATGTTACCGTTACTTTTTCGGGTTAGGCAGAATATAATATAGCAATGGTGATGTAATAAATTTATAATGAAAGAAGCATTTTCTACCACTCGTTTTTTACAATCATTACATCACTAAGTWTTTGCATAGTGTCGGAGAATAACTTTAAAAGTTGTGAGTCTGACGTATCTATCAYGCTTCGTTTCATTTCTTACAAAAGTCTATTTCAAGTCACATGATTTTCGTTTTTTTTCCAGCTGAGTTATAAGGTGTTAAAGTTAAAATAACATAAAATAAAACAAAAGTAATTTATTTTTCAAAGAGTTTGTGCATTATAAATATGTATGAAGGAGTATACATCAAATATGCTTGTATTATCCCACTAAATGTGAGTCTCATTATTAAACAGGTATTGTAGCTATA
>NW_017536363.1:69582-71017 GCF_001853355.1 Bactrocera latifrons | reverse complement strand
ATTTAATTTAATAAAAATGCATTAAATGAGCAATGTACATAATTTTATTCGAAATTATCATATTTTGCTTTCACAGAAGCCCTGAAACGATTCAACCAYTGATCACTAGCAGCGCGCACAATTATCTTTGGTGGTGACGACGCTGCTCAAAACATATATTTTCTGCAACAGGCCATTTTCTTAAATTTTGACCACAAGCTGTAATCCAATAAACCCAGGAGTAATGTTTCTAAACGACTGCTGGGTTGTTGCCTTGTGTACTCTATTAGAATGCCTTTTTCACAGACTCCCCACCAAACCATTACAACAACTGGATACGAAGTGTCTACATTAAATGCTTTGAATAACATGTTTGTGTAACGTTTTTGGAAGGTACTGCTTAGATTTTATGATTTGATTATTAAAAACTTTTTCAACAATGAACATTTTTTAATCTGTAAAAAAAATAATACCTCACTGTCGTTAACCGCTTGCCACTAAAGAAGCCGCTTCCATCTGTTGAGCCAATTGACCGACGGTAGGTTATAATGTTTAGATCATTTSGAAAAGTCTTGACATTGATCTGGTGGATATGTCTAATCCAAWCTAACTCGCACTAGTCTGTTTAAAGAAAATAATTTAGTTACAATTCTCAATTTCGGATGAAATGGAAGCTGAGCTGACTTTCCGTACCTCTACAGATGACTAATTTCAGACTAGACCAGTCATAAGAAATAAAGAAGAMTTTAATGCGATTAACATATACATTAGCCTAACTCAACTCAAACGGCTTCATTCTGCCCACTACTCCTTTCCACGTGGGAGTGCGGAACAGGGATATTCAGAAATTGCGTCGACGACGGCAGTGGTATGTATAAACAAAAATGGGTCGAAGTTTCAAAATTTCAAAGTGTCCTGAAATATGGCCGTTTAAACATGAACCAATTACCTTCTGGAACCTGGTCAGTATTACATCAATTATTATCAAAGTTACTTCTATCAGCACCTTTATTTTAACAGCTCGCAGTGRCATCCAGGAATTTTTACTTTACCATCGTATGGTATGTAAGCCAAATAACGTCAATTCTGAGCAATTTGCACTCGTTGAAGAGATAATGAATTAAGGTTAGTTGTGTGTTTATTAAGGGGGGTTAAGGTTTTTAATTTTTTTTTTTTGCATTTTTTCTAAACGACTAAAATGTCGAGGGGATTGTGTACAAATTTTGAGTCAATTATAGTCAAGCTAACAGAGTTACTGCGTTTAAAATGACCGTTCGTGATACCTGACTTTTGATGTACAAAATACTTCAAATCGATTTTCCCGAAAACGTTATCTTTGAAGTTCGTGAACATTAGAACTCAGAATCTATTGAACCGATACTTTTCAAAATTTTAACATTACTTCTTCACATAAATCAACAAAACATATTTTTTATTAACAAATTACAAACGCGCT
>NW_017536363.1:63293-69217 GCF_001853355.1 Bactrocera latifrons | reverse complement strand
AGTTGGCTGTAAAAAATTAAATAAAATCGGCTGTTTTCATAAAACAAAAATACTTAATGACCGACCCAATACGTTCCTTGGAAATAATTATTAAGTGAAAACAAAAGACTTAAGCGACAAACTGGTCAAATCAGAAGACACTTAGGCTTACTAAAAAGACCTTCTTATGTAGTTTTGGTAATAATAGTTTGAAATTTAAGGAAAATAGTAACCAAACTTTCTTTTTGCAGACACACTCGTATAATAAAAAGAATTTGCGTTGATCATTTTGTCACACAAATGCTATCCAATGTCTTACTTTCTGTTACTTAAAATTGTTTTRATAATATATAAGTAAACTGTTTTGCAGCTGCAAATACCTTTTTTTGTAGGTTGAAAAATAATAAAAGAAGCCGGGTTTTCACCGGTGTAATTGAGGCCGGACTTGCTGATCCAAATGAAAATGAACAAATTCAATGAGTAGAGTATTAATGCACGACTAAATTAGAACTAAGTATACAATAAAATAATGAGCACTTGTTGAAAAAATTACAAAATTTCAACCTCGTTTAACAGATTTAACGAAAAAAGTAAAAAAAGGCGAAGTTTAAACACATTTTATACTCTCGCAACTTGCAAGAATCAAAGTTAGGGAATACCTTAAGATGTAAAATGTTAACCACATGATCAGAATCCAAGAAATTTTATATTTACATATACTATATATAACTCATACACTGACCGACATATTTGGCATAAGGTTTGTTAGAACACGAAAAACATTATTCATATGTAGTATATGGGAGTTGGGGTAGTATCGAYCCGAGTATATCGATTAACTATTCTCCTGCCGCATATYTAAAAAAAWKTTCCCTGGGTTTCTTRAGGTACCTCACATACTCACCAATCATATTCTGTACCTAGGAGTTTGAACCGGCATACTTTATAATATATTAATTACTTCTCGATTTGTGTACTGGAAGGTAAAATAATCAAATAGAATTTAACATTGTATTGTATGATAAAAAGAATGCTATGCACTAAATTTGAACGAAGTTGATCGGTCGGGTCCCGAGATATGTGATTCTACCAAAAAGTTGGCGGTGCCTCGCCTATCGTCCAATTTTCACACCGGCTCCCGTAAAGCCACCCGAATTTCAACTCGTCTCTTCATATTGATCAATATATAAGTACATAACCCTATACATATCAATTTTTCCTTACTTCAAGGGATACGTACAACGTTTAGGTGAACAAAACCATTATACTGAATAGTAACATGTTGCAGGAGTTTAAAAAGTAGGACAGCATTTATAAATCAAATAACTGGGTACATAATATACAGACATTTTTTTCTAAATCCGCACATCTAATTTATCCAAGAGCTCTGAGTTGTTATTGTTTTTGCTTTTTGCTTKTATTCAAATATATACAAGCATATACATTTATAAACCTGATATATTCATATACAAACGTTTAGAAATTTGCACTAATAATAAAAGAGYGTAAGTATAAACCAATTTTACTACTGCGAGAGAGAGTGAAAACTAGTTCTGATCAGTCGAGTGGTTGCAGCCTTCTCAACCCGCTTAACGCTCGCTTAATCACCTGCTGGCACCAAAGTCTGTCAATGGGTTAAGATCTTTGCCATTGGCAGTGGCCATAGCTTTTGMCGGGTTTATAAACAGCTGGCCGAATACCTGTTGGACTCAATCGTGCACAAGTTTAAGCGCAGAGAAGACGTTTCCCATTGAGCTTTTGTGCTGAAAAAACTTTAATCAACAAAAAGCAAATAAAAAAAAACACAAGTTTCAATTGTTTGTGAAAGAGTGCAAAGCGAACAGAGCTGCGGAAATAAAGAGAGAGTGGAAAAGTGAGTGCAAAATTTGGAAAATAGTAATGACAATAAATAATTTATTAAGTGAAATTGGAAGCGGTTAATTGATAACCGGTAAAATAACATACCYTTTTCCATATGTGCGATATGGCAAGTGCAACTTTACGACAAATATGCGACGACAATGTATGAAGGCGCATGTTTACGAATACTTTCAGAAGTAAAAATTCTTGACTGGGTTTTTTTTTGCATATTTACAAGCTTATATTTAAAATGCGACGCAGTTTACTTTCRTGTTTCGTATACACAATTAACATATAACCATATTTGATTTTTTCTATAAAATGTTTCTTTGAATTTTTAAAATTCAATTAGAATTAATTATGAATTTGTTTAAAAGTAACTAATCGTCGCGAAAATAATTTAAGGTTTTTGCATTTGTTGTAAATAAATAAACAAATAAATTTGAATGCCAGTATTTGTAAATATCAATTCTCGAAATCAAAAGCTCGCATAGAGATGTTCGCACATATCGACAAACATTTTACATATATGCATGTTCTTACATATGTACTTAATTTTATGATTTCATCAAGTTGAGAACATTCAAAATTTCAAATTCAATGATTTTGCATTCAGAATAGCTCGTCTTTGCTATTTGTTTACTACAAAAGTTTAATGTTATTCAGAAACAGTGTGACGAATATGTTAGACGAATGAACAAATTTTTAATAATTTCTAAACAGCAACTTTTTGGTTTTAAAACCTAAACTTAAGATATTTTATTAAAGTACTGTAAATTTTTAACTAGCTTCACAAATTTAATTGAAATGAAGTTATTAAATATTTGATTTTTCCTTTCTTACATGGGTAAGCGCTGACCATCGTCGAAAATTTTACATTAAGTAATCGCTTTACTTAAGTGATAATATTTATTTATTTATTTATTTATAAAACGTGAAACAATAATACAATTACTTTTCCATGAAAAAAGGAGCACTGGCTGCCAGGACCTTCGGCTCAAAAGTGATAATATAAGTTTCTTTATGATAGATTTGTGTAGATTTAGCCACTCTTCAAATTCTTGGCGAATCGAAAACATATTTTTGTTATGTAAGGAAACTTTTCTGACAATGTCAGTTATTAAGCTTGTTTTGGGGCTGACTTTAGCATATGATAGCATATTTTCTAGCAAACTAGTTACTAATTGACAAAAGTGTGCTAGATCTGAATATTATACTTGTTTAAAATGATCGGTGCTTCCCTAAGTATTATTGAATAATTAACGCAAATGTACATATATACGATTAATGGTAGTTGATGGATAATATAAAAACATTTAAAGCAAGTAAGGAAGAACCAAGTTCGCATACGCCCCAATATTTTACATTCTTGCACCTTGCAAGAATCTAAGCTCGGCAAATTCCTTCAGGTGGTGGAGTGATATGTAYWTATATGATACTAACTCGACCGWAGAGGCTAAATTTWATACAAAATATTAAGTTAATSAAGAAAATAGAGATATGAGCTTTCTACCAAAGTCATTCTAATTAAACGCCTAAGTACATAATTTTTAGGTGGAAAAATGAATATAATTAAATGGGGCGCAGATTCGGAACACATATCCACAAAATATCATTAAATGAAAASTCGCAAATCACCATAATTAAGTTCCACAATATGATATATGTGAAAATGTCATTTAGTACAACGAATCGCATTAGGTACATAGAAGCATCTGCGATTTGATAAATTAACAWGTAAGGAWGGGCTAAGTTCGGGTTTCACCGARCATTTTGTACTCTCGCATGATAAAGTGATAATCGAGATTTCAGGCGTGGTTGTGAACCGATTTCATCCATATTTGATACATGTCATCACGGTGTTAAGAAAATATTGTATACCGAATTTAATTGAAATCGGTTGAGTACTTCCTGAGATATGGTTTTTGGTCCATAAGTGGGCGACGCCACGCCCATTTTCAATTAAAAAAAAACCTGGACTGGATGCAGCTTCCTTCTGAAATTTCTTCCGTAAAATTTAGTGTTTCTGACGTTTTTTGTYAGTCGGTTAACGCACTTTTAGTGATTTTCAACAAAACCTTTGTATGGGAGGTGGGCGTGGTTATTACCCGATTTCTTCCATTTTTGAACTGTATGTGGAAATGCCTAAAAGGAACGACTCTATACAGTTTGGTTGACATAGCTATAGTAGTTTTCGATATATGTACAAAAAAGTTAGTAGGGGGCGGGGCTACGCCCACTTTTCCAAAAAAATTACGTCCAAATATGCCCCTTCCTAATGCGATCCTTTATGCTAAATTTCATTTTAATATCTTTATTTATGGCTTAGTTATGACACTTTATAGGTTTTCGGTTTCCGCCATTTTGTGGACGTGGCAGTAGGCCGATTTTGCCCATGTTCGAACTTAACCTTCTTATGGAGCCAAGAAATACGTGTACCAAGTTTCATCATGATATCTCCGTTTTTACTCAAGTTACAGCTTGGACGGACAGACGGACGGACGGACATCCGGATTTCAACTCTACTCGTCACCCTGATCACTTTGGTWTATATAACCCTATATCTGACTCTTTTWGTTTTAGGACTTACAAACAACCGTWATGTGAACAAAACTATAATACTCTCTTTAGCAACTTTGTTGCGAGAGTATAAAAATGCGTGATACCGCTTCTTAATATGTTTAATACACATACCTCCCCACCCGCTTAAGTTAAATTGGCCAAATTTCCTTAACACAAAACCTTTTGGTATCCCTTCAGACAATTTGAAAACGGGTGAAATCGGAATATAACCCCGCTCACTCTCTATATACATTTAAATTATGTGGAAATCTACTAAAAGTGCGTTAACTACAYATAAAATATATAAAATCGTATAAAATCAAATATGTATGTTGACCCTAATACATATATTTGACCTTTTACCCAGAATATTGAGCAGTATCCGATATAAGAATGTAACTTACTATAAAAGTCGTTTGTTCCCATAGTACCATCTACTTAAATGAAAGATTTTCAAACTTCTGGTTGATTTTGTACTGTATATATCGGTCAGTCCGCAATTTATTTCACTATACTTTCATTGTAGCTTTTTACGACGTTCAACTCACTAATTTTTATAAGTTAAGCAAACTACTTTGCAATGATTTTTATAAAAAAGCTAGTTAAAACTAAGGCAATTTTTTTTAGATAATATATTCTGATAAAGCTACATACAAATGTAAATACATTACTAATCCTTCACCCATCACTTAATAGTTTATAAAGATAGTACTTAGTAGAACAACAAGATATCCATCAGTGATGGTCACTATTTTTAATAACTTACAAAATTACAGATTTGAGATTTGATACCAGAGCCATCTGTTATAATTGTATAACACGAAGAAAATACTTTCTTATTTAAAAACTAAACTTTCTAAATTGTCAATGGCATTTTACTAAAAGTTTACTATTGAAATCAAAAAAAATATGCAAATATATTCATATTCACATATATRTACATGTATATATAAATATTCAATAATCACAAATCCCCAACTAGCTCATCGGTCTGCTATAAGCGCGGCCTTAGCTAAGGTTAGCAGAGATTTACTGAGATGTTTTGATTTTCTGATACGTCATTTCCAGCGGCGCTGCTCTGCCAGTTTTATTTTATTGCTTTACGTAGATTCAGTCAATTTGCAGCATTCTCCGCTAACGAAACAATTAATTTTGTGTACATAAAGAAGCTTTTTGTTCATTTAAGCAGACAACTTTGCTTCGGTGTTTTCGCATGCGCTAGGTAATTTTTCGGCTTTGMTCTTGAACCACCATCATTGTGATCAGCCACCGGAGAGCGCGTTGAACGGGCATACTCTTGAAAAGGTTCCATTGTAAAGCTTGGCATTGATGTCGTAAGTAAGAAAGATTTTTTTATATTTATTCATTTTTGTTTTTATTGGRTGTTTTGTTTTAATTTTTTACATAACTAAAAACGTGCGGTAAATATATAGAAGTAACGCCTAAGATGAATTTATACGACAAGATCGTGATTTGTGCACTACATACTTCTAAATATATGTGTACATAAAAGAACATACATA
>NW_017536363.1:54417-63209 GCF_001853355.1 Bactrocera latifrons | reverse complement strand
TCAATTACTACAATTTATTCGAAAACATTGATAGCAAACAGTTTTTTAGTTCAACGAAATTCATAAAATATTATTATTTATAGAAAAATACAAATATATAAGTTTCCTAATTTCCGTATATATACAGAAGTATAAGTTTCAGTCAAAAGGAAAAAGTTAATA
This sequence comes from Bactrocera latifrons, assembly GCF_001853355.1. NCBI lineage: Eukaryota > Metazoa > Arthropoda > Insecta > Diptera > Tephritidae > Bactrocera > Bactrocera latifrons. The sequence goes on along the minus strand of NW_017536363.1, from coordinate 63,047 downwards.
CCTAAAAAAATCAGTTGACACTTGTTATATTTCTTTTCGTTATAGTTATTGGCCATATGGTCCTTACGAATCCGCTTTGCAGAGAACTTTCAAATGTTTAAATTTAAGTGAATGTAAAAGTAATTTTGTATACGAGGTGTGTTCAAAAAATCGAACAAAAATTTTACTATGGAAATTGCGCGGGTTTCTTCTTACTTCCAAAACTATCACAAAAATCGATTTTGAGTAGTATTTCGATTATTTAAGGAAGCGCTGACTTAAGTTCACAATATCGAGTCTGAACTATTTTGAAGCGAAATGAAATGAACGAATAACGATTTCTATCAAAAAAACCAAATTTTTCGTTATTTTTTTGGGACTTTTGGACTTACGCAGATATCAAGACACATTTTGATATCACATATTTTTACTTTTTTTTGCTTACACATAGCTCGCATCACTCGAAATTGTAWAACCCACGAATCAATTCTGTAACTTTCTGTTACATGTGTCTTTAAATGGTTAAGTCTAACTAAGCAGTACCCAATTATACTTCTCTCATAGAAACAAACGTTTAATTGGCTTCAGCTGAACTTCCATCTATTGAATCCAAAGGAGATAAAAAATAAACTTTCTTAAATAGAAAACTCGTAATATATKATAGAATTGTTTGTAAAGATCGAAATGCAATTACGCTTGAATATTTTGCTTACTATCAGCCAAACATCAATTGCCAACTGAGAAATATTGTACAAAATACTAATGACGACATTCAATTTATTGATTTTCATCATAATTCATCCTCATACTTTTTTTTTTTGTTTGAGTTTTTAAACATTTAGTTTGTAATCATTTCTGCTGACAATCAAAATGCTTAAATTCTGCGAATATTACACAATATGGTTTCATGTGAAATCTGTGGTTTCAAAGTATAKAATTCAATTGATAATATAAAGCCAACATAATGAGATACTTAGAAAACCATGATTAAATCTGTATACATATCTATAAAAGTCATGTTAGTTACACTAATTATAAGACATGGTATAACAAAACACAACTGTATGTCTAGTCTAAACTCCTAAAATACCCGACCGATTTGAGTAAAATTTGGCAGACTTTGTTCACTTTGATTCAGCTGAAGAGATAGAATCGTTTATATTTCCACGGGTTATCGAAAAKTGTATTAGCTGTACCTTCCGGGCGGATGACGATTGCGCAAAGGAAGCCGCTGCTTTTTGTAAATAAAAGTATCTATGAAAGGGTCATTTGAGTAATTATGATATTATGATGACAAAATATAGTACATATGTAAATAATATATAAATTGTATTACACGTGTCCAGACGTATTTAAAATATTTAATTTCAAATTGTTATAGTTCTAAAAGTTTTGATTTGTCCATTGTACATTTACATATATGTATGTATTTGTCTATAACATGTTCATCAATCAATTAAAGACATCGCGTTAAGGATTTCCAATATACGATATAGATTCCTACCCATTCCCAGTCACTACAGTTTAGATCCGCATCGAATACATTAAATTTTAATCAGATCAAGTTAGTGAGTTGAATATATTTCAAATTATAATAGTTGAATTTCGAATTCACTTTCGAACTTTTACACTATTTACTCGCTCGGTTTCTTCCTCATTGGASATCTTAAACCTTCGAGTATGAATTTATTATTTTTATGTATGTGATCATATATATATGTATATATATCTTCTACAAAAACTTTCTGGCAACGAAATCCTATAAAGTTCATGMGCCTTTTCACTTCACAAATCAAATTGTTTGGAAGAGCTGGGTGCTCTTAGTAAAAAAAAACACCTCAAAATCTACATGAAGAGTCTACATGTATTTTTGTAATATTCAAATTATTGGTTGTATGGGTGATATGTAGCATTGTTGTCCCATTTTCTTTATTAATGMACAGTTTGTAAAATTACCTTTTCTTAGCTTTATTAAATGCAGACAACCGGAAAAAAAAGTAACTGAGTATTCGGAGGTATGGGAGATATGAGGAGTTGTTATCCGATCTGGCTGATCTCAAAAATTTATTAAATTTCATTCATATATCCCAAAACTGACGAAGATGTTTTTATAATCCTGAAAAATTAAACTGAAYTTTAAATATCGCCGGCTCGAAGCCGGGCTTAGACCCATAATATCTTAAGCAAAGTTGTTCAGAATGATCGGTAGATCATTTCCCTCACACGCTATTTAATAGAAAAAATCGACGCATTCTAATGAACACTTGTACACACTTACGTACATTATATGGAAGACACTTAAGCAAAGCATTCGGTCGTGTTAGATAAACAGCTATTATTACACGTCATTTCGAACCGGTTAAGGAGACAGCAACAACACTTCTGCCTTCGGCAACGAATATTTTAGCGAAATTGGAGTATAATTTAATAACTTCGAGTGGTTTGGTTTTTCCATATGATCTCCACGAGGGGTCTATGAATATTCTACTTACTTTTTTTTTGTTTTTAGTTTTTCGGCTGTGGTTTACAACATGTTCGTATTGTCAGTCGTGTTATTCAATATTTTTATATATTTATATACATATAGTGTGGATGCATGAACAATTTTTTTTATTTTATTTTTTTTTTTTGTATACCTTGTAAATAAACAGAATTTTTTTTATGCTGCAATGCACGTATTTTATATTCTTGCATTCACGTTCTTATGAAGTACAATGGTTTCGTCCACCTAACGGTTGTTTGTATCACCTAAAAATAATCGAGATTGATATCGGGCTAAATAAACACAAAAAAGGCAAAAAAATATATGCACATACGTATGTATTCAGGGGATGACTCGACTTAAAAAATTTTATGATAAATATTAATAATCAGAATATCATCTCTAGCAGTTTGTGATCATTAAGTATTATATAGGCAGATGGTAAGCAAATTATTCAGGCGTAATTGCATTTCGATCTTTTCAAACCAATCGCATGTAAATTACAAGTTTTTTATATAACTAATTTTAGTTTTTGTACTCATGAGATACCCTATATAGAAGTTCGACTGAAACCGTTCAAAAATGTTTTTCTAAGAGAGCTTTTATTATTGAAACAGTAATCAAGTATCTAGTCCTAACCTTTTAACAACACATGTAACAATTTCTCCACCTCCGGAGAACTGCCTTTCGAATGAYGTGACCTTTGTTAAGAAAAAAGTTAAAAAGGAATGTTTATGAAAGATTATTTTTAATGATCAAAATATTTATTATAACAAAAACTGGCTTGATAAGTGTGATTTAGAGACTTCTCGATGACAGAAACCTATGAACATAGTGTAAGTCTAAAAGAGGCTATATCGGACGAAAACGATAAAAAAATTCTATAGATTGATTGTGCGTTCGTCTAAATAAACACATGTAAAAGCTGTGTGCTAAGTAGGTTGCGTATAAGTTTGAAATTGACTGAGTTTGAAATTGACTGATTATATATTGATGAGCTTCGCATGACTTACCCCAAAAAAAATCCTCCCAATCTGCGTTTTACGGCACTAAACATATTTAAAAAGGTTCTTCCGCCTTTGTTATTRAATTATACACTTGTCTTGAGCGAGTATTATTAGATAGTGTTGTATGAAGCCTACCACTATCTTTTTGGATATATAATATTTACTCCTTTTGGCTTAAAGTAAACCAACCACTTTTAATTCACAAAAGTCGGAAAATTATTAAATAAATTGTATGAATATGTCAAATATCGAAAGTTACTATCAATGATATTCTTACGATGAACAACTAGAATAATCAGAAAAAATTTAAGGTTTCATGAGTATTTACTTTGTCTGTTTTGTCAAACAGTATAAATAAGTAAGTACGTAAAAATATTTATGTATATAATATATGTGTAATAATTATAAATCAAATTAAATTACATCCTCCATTTCACGAGTACATCTTTTTTAATTACATGTAATTATAAGAAGAATTTTTAGAAACTAAACACAGAAGTACTTGGCAAACATCACGAACAATTAATTAATGAGTGATTGATGATGTGGTATTTTGCAATAAATTGAGCTAATGCTAATACAGTGCAGGAACAAATGTTATTTTTCTTAATATTTGTACATAATGCAAAACCGCGTTCATTTCTTTTGAAAATCTTCCCTTTTTGCTTTTGACATTACGGTAGTTTTCTCATGATCGGTTTATAAAAACCTATGCATCAGTTAAAATATTTTCAACCCTTAAGGGATATAGGATATGCACTACTGGTTTCCTTCTTCGAACATTTATATTTTTTCAAAATGCTCGACAGATTATTTGATACTTTACTTAAATTATGCTGCCATATATCACATATGACAGATATTTTTGAGGAAGGAGTAATTGACTGGTCACAAATCTGGCTCATAATCGTCGTCCATCTATTTGATTTTTTACCTACATATATATGTATATTTAATTTTGAAATTACTTCAACAGAAAAACGTATACATATATGTACTGTAATCAAAAAGTAAGGTAGGGTGGTTACTGTTATTAAGCGGCATTTTCGCCAAAAATTCGACTCATATCGGTCTGCAACCACCATRTTCGCCTTATTTGGCTCCGAGCGATTTCTGGTTATTCAGCAATGCCGTTTTGACATAATACAAGAAATAAAAACTAAATAGAAGGAGGTACCGAAGAAAGACTATTTCAAATGTTTCGAGAATAGAAAAAATTGTTGGCAAAAGAGCGTTTTATTGTTTAAATTAAGAATTAACATTTTAYAAAGAAATTTAGCTTACTTTTTGATCACAGATATATATACTATATATGTACATAGTTACATACATATATACAATTTTGTCTAACATATATCTGACTATAGCCACCAATAAAGGTATATATGTTTCATCTATTGCAAAACGTGCCCAAATTTTTAAGATTTTTAATTAGTGTAAGTTAATCCACATTGAAACAAAAGCTCGTGAAAAATATAAGCGTTTTTTAATTGAATACAGACAAGATGCGATGTCGTCATATTCTAAAATAAACTTCAATATAATTAAGCATTTGGAATTATGAAGCAATCGTTGAACATTCGATTAATATACACCTATTCAAATAACATTAAGAACTCGCACATTCAGATAGATTGCAAATAAAATATATAGTTTATATATACATTTGTATATTTAAACATAAATGTATGTCCATCTAATTTTAATTTTAATTTTAGTATTCCCGTTTTTGTTTGTTTCTTATATAAGCGAAACAAAAAAAAAAAAATAACTATACAAGAGCAATTAGCGAAGTCCTTGTTATTATTCTTATTAATTACCTCTGACTGACTCAATGTCAAGTAGTTTACTCGTAAATTATACTATTATAAGTTAACACGATTTAGTCAGGAGTGTGAACTAATCCCACTGTTGTTATGATTTTAATCGATTGATTCTTCTCCAAAATATGCTCATTTGTGATGGTATATACTAACGATCAGCCGCAATTCCTTGTATGGGAATTTTTTATTGACGCTATATCTTCACGAAATTCGGCATTGATAAATAGTCAAGGAAACGTTACAATATCCGATAAAATAGTTCAGATCGGACCATTATAGCATATATGTACATATGTARCTGTCATTTTGATCGATGAAAACCAAAATCTTCTACTGTAAAAAGTCAGATGCACGCAGTTTGAGTTTTTGCTATACGGTAGCGGATTCAGAATTGATACCCAATACAACCAACGAGGCCCCCCGCCCCCTCCTTTCTTTTTCCGCCGTTGCTATATCTTACAGTTTGTTCTGTCTGCCACTCTCTTACAAGGAAACATCATAACTGAAATATTTCTATACATTCCTTTATAAAACCAATATTTGTATTTATGTTTCAGAAAAATCTCTTTCGATATGTGGAAGGTTCTATTGGTTTGTATTGTCGCAGTTTTCGTAATGAACGCAGACGGAGGTACACAAATTAAATCGCAAAGCCGACCACAAAGTAAACTAAAACCTTCTATTCCACTAGCACGCAATCGCAAGCGATATGCAGGAAGTAGCGCTGGCAGCTATGCTGGAGCAGGCGGTAGCGTCGGAGGCTATGGCGGTGGTTATGATGACTACGATTACGGATATGCACCCGATTTTGGTTTCATAGATCCATATCTTTTCCACCAACAGTTGACTGCCCAAATTCTAGCCAACCATGCCGCACAACATCAGTGAGTAAAAGACTCTTTATTTTTTCATAGTAACCCACTAAAAACATTCATGTGTACATACCATATAAAACTGTTTACAACATATATATGTAAGACTACTTTTGTTGAAATGGTTTCTTGGGCTCTTACTAATATGCTTTGCTAACTAACTCTTACCCATTGAAAGCTCTTTGCTCTATATATTTTCTTAGCGCTATTGCTTCGGTTTATTCTTCTGGCCAAGCTATGGCCACTGCTGATGCATCTCTTTTGCCTGACGACAAGTAAATAATATTGGATAACTATGGAATAAGGGCAGTTTGATTAGTAAATGATGTGAAATTTTGTTAACTTATAWATTAGAATGAAAAGTTGTTAAGCGATAAAGATTTTATACGCTCTACAAATTTTGAAAAAGGATACAATTACAAAGGTAAACAATGAATATTGAATTGATTCAATATTTCGAAGTAGAAGTTTCCTTAAAAGTTCATGAATTGATGGCGCTGGTGTAGATGGAAATTGCTACAGAGAATAACAAACTAAAACCAATTGAGATATATGTATGCTTATATAATTATATATGTGTATMTGTATAGTTAACTATGCCAATGATCAGGAAAATGATTTGATTTGAAATCTGGTGTTATGATGAAACGGCGAATAAATGTTTTATAAAATAAAGAGAAGGTTGATATTGAAAATACTTATACTTACAAAATGTCTTTAATTCAAAACATATAAAGTACCATCACTTAGCTCATTACTTACTACATATATGAAATTGTTCGGTTACTCTTGAACTTAACTTTTAACTTGTTTAATATTAAGGTTCGCAATACCAGAAAGTATTTCCTCAGCTTTTATCCTGATTATGTTGCGAAAGTATAAAGTGTTCCGTTACACCCTTTCCTCAATAAAGSGAACTAAACTATAATAATTGCTATTTTTATAGATTTGGGGAAATATCCATAGAAATTTTTTAGTTTACACAAAAATTAATTAAAATGTCATTGATTAATCAAACTGTCCCCAACAGTTTATGAATTAAAATACTTATAAACCATATATTTAAATTGTAAAGCTTTCCTAACTTTTACTTCATGCTTACATATACTACCTCAGACGTATTCAGCAACAAATTGCTCAACAACAGGCGTACTTCCAAAATGCTAACCGTCCCAGCTACTATGGTGGTGGCAACAGGTACGGTGCATCCAATCGCTACGCACCCAATCATGCTATCGCTGCAGCATCCATAGGACCTGGTGGATCTTATCACACTGCCAATATCAGTCCAGAAAATCCGGTATTTAAAACTTGAACAAGAACAATTCTATAAGCATGTTAAAATGATTGTGATTGTTTCCAGGATGTCCCGAATATAACCAATCGCTTTGGTGGATCATCATCTCCGGGCGGCTACAAAGGTGTTTCAGTTAGCTCCTTTTCGAGTAGCTCCGATATAAATGGTCAGAAGACAAGTCAGCGGGGCGCGCAGACTACAATCAATGACAATGGCAAAATCACCACATATAGAGTGCAATCTTAAATTCTRCGAGATGCTTATATAACAATTTTTATACTAAATATAAAGCAATACACTATAAGTATTTATTATTAATTGCGTGGCTTTGTAAAGAAATATTCGCGATTGTATATTTTTGGGGTACCTTGGCTTCAAATCATTAGGGGTATTCAGACCAGCTTTGTTAATTCGTTAGTCCTTAGTTTTTTACGTGGGTTTTGTTTTTGTAAAATTAACAGATTTTCGTTTTACCGAGTAACGAAGTACCAGACTATCAAGAATGATAGTTTTTTCGTTACTTGGTAACATCACTCAGCTGTTTTGTTTGCGTTGTTGCCTTAAAAGTTAACTTAACTCATTGCAAAAAAATACATTTGCTGTCTACAACATATTAGTTTCTGACAAATTTTCAAAAGTAGATATTTAATATAATTGAATCAGCTGTTTTGAAACAAAATTTACACCCACTACTGATGTACAGCAAAAAGGATGTTCACAGTTAAGTGTTTTAACGAAGTATCAACTAACGAACTACCAGATTAACAAGTTCGGTCTGAATACCCCTAATATTTATGTCAGGCAGTCTTGAAATACATAAGAAAACATACTTTGTGAGAGAAAATTTTTTTTATGATTTTCATGGTACATATTACTATAGTATATTATGTTTAGTGAATGTCAATCGATGGCTTTAAACTTATATTTGACTTATGAAGGAGGCATGTTAAAAAAAAAACAATGTGTGTTTTATGAAAAATGTTTARTTAATGCTATACTACTTTCGGTATGCATTGATGAGTCCTATCTCTAGATATGAATTAGGTATGTGCATCATTTACATCATGGATATATTTGCATACTCACGTAAAAGTTTGTAGAGAGTAATAATTTTGTTTACAGAATTAAGTTAGATATAGGTTTACATGTACCTATATATCTTCTCCTTCT
>NW_017536363.1:52302-54022 GCF_001853355.1 Bactrocera latifrons | reverse complement strand
TCGAGAGAGGACTTTACTTCTAATTGCCTACTCAGTCCGAAGTAGCACCTGTTGGCAAGAGTTATCCTGCGTTGGATTTCCAGGCTGACATTGTTGTTGRTGTTTMTGCTGGKTCCCAAATATACGAAAMTATCCACAACTTTGAAATTATGACTGTCAACAGTGACCMCTCAGGGTTCGAGGCGAAACCGAATGTACCCGCGGCAAGGCATGCCTGTCGTAAGAGGCGACTAAAAGCTATATGCACTATGTCTGACATTACAGGTCTTGGTTTGATGTCAACATGGTCTAAGTCAGAAAAGTGCTATAATATTCTGCTGGAAGTYAAATTYTAAGCTTTATATTTATATCACAAAATATAAAGCACTTGTCACAGTTACAAATGCAACCAGTCATTGAGTTTATGGTTTATAGTAGCAGCGAAAGCTACAAAGTCAGACCAAAGACTATAACCTGGTACCACGGGGAGCAGTTAGCCCTTGGAGGTAACTCCAATCTGCTCATTGGGTTTAGCCCTTTGTGGAGATTCGTGGTGACTGTGGTTTAATCCTAAATGCAGGAAGGGCATTTTGTCCATTGTGGAGTCGCACTGCGGCCGGTTGAGGGTTTTAGACGGGCCTCAAACCCGACCAAGGTAACTAGGGTGTCCCTATCCACCCGAACCAGTTGGAACCAAAAATTAAATACAAAATGCATTTATGCTTTGGGGCGCTGATCAATGTATTGTATTTATCTACGTGCTTCTAGCAATAGAAAGCACCCTGAGGTTAGGCCKTCGCAGGCAGGTACTCACGTAAACCACAACGACATTCTGTCAACAGTGACATGGGAGCCTGGTCACTAGTATTTATTTGATGACAGGAGATATTTCATCTTGCCCTTATTCACTGCCAGACCCATTTGTTTTGCTTGCTTTTCCAGGCTGGAAAAGCAGATATCAATATCATCGGCATCCGCCAGCAGCTGTACACTCTTATAGAAGATGGTACCTCTATTTAGTATGCAGCTCGAATTCTCCAGAAGCAGATTGAAGAAGTCGCACGATAGGGAGTCGCTTTGTCTAAAACCTTCGTTTGGTATCGAACGGCTCGGACAGGTCCTTCCCGATCCTGACGGTGCTTTTGATGTTGCTCAACGTCAGTTTACACAGTCGTATTAGTTTTTCGCGGATACCGAATTCAGACATCGCGGCATAAAGGCAGCTCCTTTTCATGCTGCCGAAAGCAGCTTTGAAACCGACGAAGAGGTGGTATGTGTCGATTCTCCTTTCACGGGTCTTTTCCAAGATTTGGCACATGGTGAATATTTGGTCGGTTGTTGATTTGCCAGATCTAAAGCCACGCTGATAAGGTCCAATCACTTTGTTGACGGTGGGCTTTAATTTTTAACACAATATGCTCGATATAACCGATGTTGAGGAGGCTTAATCCACGATAACTATTTATTGGGATTTTTTTTTACGTGGCGGGTCCTAAACCCAGCGCACAACCCTATGTAAGGGATACTTCGCCTTATCACTTTAGCTCGCCTTCAAACGGATGTTCTTAGGCTACCCAGAGGATRCTTGGTCAAAGACCGGAATTCGTGAGCTGCTTGATTCATATGTAAAAAATCGTCTCTGGCCACCCCCAAGTGAATGCCGATCAGATAACCTCCCTCATTTGCGTGAACTTCTTCACGTGACTCCAWCTTCCATTCATTATTTTGTTTATACAAAAAA
>NW_017536363.1:50394-51873 GCF_001853355.1 Bactrocera latifrons | reverse complement strand
GCTGTGCTGGTCCTTTGCGTTTTATCGCTTGTATTTGTGGCTCGAGGGATCTAGTGTTCTTGACGTTGATTTTTTGTCCGTATTTTAAAATTATTTCTCCGATCTGTAAGCGAAACTCTGCCGCAGGCAACAATTTTTCTCTGTTATTGGATCGATTTTTTTTTATATAAAAGCCAAGCGTTTGCCATCACTAAATCTAATAGGTGGTAAAATACTCGAACTTGCCATCTTGTACTTCGAAGTTTTATTTTATATCTTCCCAGGATGGAATCAATAAGGTCTACACCACCCATATACGCGTTGTATTCACTAACAATAGACGGACGATCAATTTCAACGTACTTCTTTTGAATTTTATCGCACCTTTTTACTTTACGTTTTGGTATTTCACCAAGGAAAGTCGATGCGAAATTTACAATCTTATTATCTTTCCACGAAACTGTTGAAATGTYGATTCCTTCAGCCTGACACACGTACTCTATGCCAGATCCTCTCTCTTTTTTCATCATTTCTTTTTCGCTTGTTAGCTTAAAATTGCGAATTCTATTCCTCCGAATTATAATTACCACACTGAATATACTTTCATTTKCCAAATATACGAGCAGTGGAATTGAAGTAAAATAATTGTCGAAATAAAGTTTGAAATTTTGGTTTCGTGGAATCATACGTGACAGTCTCATGACWACATTGGAAGAGGCTCCCAAATCCGGCTCGTTATCCCCAACGATATTTTCCTTGCCAGTTTCCGGTTCAATTTTGTAAGCAAATCCAGTTGTCCAGCAGAGAACAAATATTTCGTAGCCCCATTTATGAGGCTTGTTTGGCAGGTAGCGTTTCAAAAGGTTTCGGGCTTTTGTGGAACATATTTGTTCAYCGACGCATAGATGTTGTTCAAGAGGCACTYTTGCAAAATTCTTATTTAACTGATYCAGGATCGGGCGTATTTTGTACATTCTGTCAACATTTTTATCAGTTGACGGCAAATTTTTGCTGTTGTTGTTAAAGTGTATGCGACATCGTAAATTTTCAAATTTTTTCAGCGGCATCGCTTCTTATATCATGGATTATCAATTTTGCTCCAGTGATACATTAGGAAGTTGTACTMARGACATCATATAAACTGCTCCAATAAATTGCTGAATATCCATTTCTGATACACGAAATGGATCATTAACGTCCTTTGGACAACGTCCTTTGGCTAACATAAGAATGTAAGAAGAATGCTAGGTGCTAAATTTTGTCGAAATCGGTTTGGTCGGATCTCGAGATATGTGATTTCACTAAAAATTGGGAGGACGCCAATCCTCCATCCAGCTAAAGTTGAATTTYTCTAGCATATTTAGTTATTGATTTATCGCGCTTTTAGTAGTTTTTAACCGTACCGTTAAATGGGGATTTAGCGGCAGGCTTCCTATAAGATTTGTCCTAGGCAAATTTAGTTGCTACAGCTTAAGTGATTTGGGATATATGTATGTACAT
>NW_017536363.1:48919-50168 GCF_001853355.1 Bactrocera latifrons | reverse complement strand
GCATAAGCTTGCTAAAACCATCGTAAGCAACTGTCCGAATACACACAATTTATATGTTGCAACTGTACTTTACATCAAGTTTCGTTAAATTTTTTCAAATGTCATTTGCTGAATCAGCTGATTTCGCTTTTTGTCAACTGATACATCATGCTGAATTTGAAAATGAAAAGAGCGAAGAATGCTTTGTCAACAGATTCTCTTCYTCCTAATTGGCGTAGACACCGCTTACGCGATTATAGCCGAGTTAACAACAGCGCGCCAGTCATTTCTTCTTTTCGCTACGTGGCGCCTTATACTTTCAGAGCTGGAGAGTTTTCGTCCATTCGGACAACATGACCTAACCGCTGAACTATATCAATGTCGTCATATATCTCATACAGCTCATCGTTCCATCGAATGGGATATTCGCTGTGGCCAACGCGCAAAGGACCATACATCTTTCGCAAAACTTTTCTCTCAAGAACTCGCAACCTCGACTCATTCATCATTCATCATTGTCATCCTCCAAATCTCTGCACCATATAGCAGAAGGGAATTATGAGTGACTTATAGAGTTTGGCTTTTGTTCGTCGAGAGAGGACTTTGCTCTCAATTGCCTACTCAGTCCGAAGTAGCACCTGTTGGCAAGAGTTATCTTGCGTTGGATTTCCAGGCTGATATTGTTTGTGGTGTTTACGCCGGTTCTAAGACTGACGAAATTATCTACGACTTCAAAGTTATGACTGTCAACAGTGACGGGGGTGCCTAGTCGCGACGACTGTTTGTTTGATAACTGGCGACATTTCGTCCTGCCCTCGTTCACTGCCAGACCCATTTGTTTTTCTCCCTTTTCCAGGCTTTAAAAGCAGATATCAATATCATATACAGTAAATAGGCTTATAGAAGATGGTACCTACTCGATTAAGTTCTGCAGCTCGAATTCTCCAGAAGCAGGTTGAAGACGCCGCATGATAGGGAGTCTCGTCGTCTGAAACCTTCGTTTGGTATTGAACGGCTCGGAGATGTTCTTCCCGATCCTGACGGTGCTTTTGATGTTGCTCAAAGTCTGTTTACACAGCCGTATTAGTTTTGCGGGGATACCAAATTCAGACATCGCGGCATAAAGGCAGCTCCTTTTCGTGCTGCCGAAAGCAGCTTTGAAATCGACGAAGAGGTGGTATGTGTCGATTCTCCTTTCACGGGTCTTTTCCAAGATTTGGCGCATGGTGAATATCTGGACGGTTGTTGATTTGCCAGGTCTAAAGCCATA
>NW_017536363.1:45189-46424 GCF_001853355.1 Bactrocera latifrons | reverse complement strand
CTCTCAGAGAGCAGGAGTGCAAGCCGAGTTGAAAATCGTTCGGCTGTCTGTTGTGATTGCAGCTTCTCGTTAAAGTCGCCAAGCTTGATTTTGACATCGTGGCGGGGGCAGCTCTCATAAGTGCGCTCCAAGCACTCATAAAAGGCACCTTTGGTCACATCGTCCTTCTCTTCCGTCGGGGCGTGGGCGCAAATCAGCGAAATGTTGAAGAACCTCGCTTTGATGCGGATTATAGCTAGTTTTTTTTAGAACACTACAGTTACCGATGTAAATTTGAAAAAGTTATCTGTGCCTTTTCATGAAGAACTATCTTAGCATTAAACATGACTTATTACGCACATACTTATAGCGTCCACAAAAAGGAATGTTGTAATTTTGACCGCTCGTGGCGGTTTTGTTTGTTTACGGATTTGTTCAAGTGTCATTTTTCACTTTGGCAYAATTCTTGGAAATTAACGAAGATTATTAAGCAATTTCAAGAGAACCCAGGTCCTTCTCCACCTGGTCTGGCCACTTGAACTATGCCAATGTCGTCGTATATGTCATACAGCTCATCGTTCCATCGAATGCGATATTTGCCAGGCCAATGCCCAAAGGACCATAAATCTTCCGCAGAACTTTTCTCTCGAAAACTCGTAACGTCGACTCATTAGATGTTCTCACCGTGCCTCTGCACCATATACATAGCAGGACGGGAATAATGAGTGACTTATAGAGTTTTGTTTTTGTTCGTCCAGAGGAGGGGTTTACTTCTCAATTGCCTATTTAGTCCAAAGWAGCACCTGTTGGCGAAAGATATTCTGCTTTAGATTTTAAGGTCGACATTGTTGTTGGTGTTAATGCTGGTTTCAAGATAGACGAAATTATCTACGACTTCGAAGACTGTCAACAGTGACGGAGCCTAGTAGCGAGTGCGACGACTGGTTGTTTGATGCAGAAGATATTTCGTCTTGGCCTCATTTATCATTTTGGATAAAGGAGAACTAAAATTATCTGCATTATAAAAAAACAGAGTGCTTAATTTCATTTTAATATCAAGTGATTTTTAGACTTACAAATTCTTTATCGGTATAACGCTTTTATGGAATTCTAAATAATTTAACGCAGATTTGTGGAAAACACATAGTTTTCACTAAGTACAATAGTTTTTATTTTATATTAAGGATTAATTGTTTTACCTAAAATTAAACAAAACAGAATATTAACAAGTTCGGATGTCTTTCATATCAGTTCTT
>NW_017536363.1:22641-44961 GCF_001853355.1 Bactrocera latifrons | reverse complement strand
AAAATACTTTGTACAAAGTTTGGCATGCTTATAGGTATATAATATTTGATGATCCAGTGCGCATGGCTGACATTTTGCCAAAAGTGTATTTTAATCTGTCAGATATATTAGGTAAATTTGGGAARAAATTTCCTTGATAATAGTGTAAAAAAATTATTTTATCTACTCTTAACAAGTAACATTTAAAAATTATAAACTTTAATCTAATTCTTAGTTTTGGCTGTTGAAATTTTTGTTTCTGTAGCTGAGCAGCTTAAGATAGCAACGCTTGCCTTTGCCTTTTATGACTCGGCTAATTCCGCTCGTTCGCGGATTGCGCCTCTTCCGTCGGTTGGGCGGGAGGAGGGTAATCGTTGGGTATTATTATTATTATTAAAAATGGTTTGTACATGGTACAATGGTATGTACATACACGCATACTTAAAAAAGGATTTCCAAGTTACAATTGACTTTATTCCACATACATATATCGGCAAATATGTGAGTTGTCGAAATGAAAATAAGAGAGCATGGTTTTCTATTAACAGTGTATCTTTGTGTATAAAATGGATAAAACCCATTCCGCGTTGTAGAGGACTAGAAATCATTTTACTGCAGCACATTYCGATTAACAATATTGCGATACTTATTRTTTTCTGCGTTAATRAAAAGATTTCCTGATCTCGGCACTTYACCTTAGAGCACAACTGCAAAGCCTTTAGACCTTTAGATATGCWTTTAATTCGTGTGCGGTACCTCCCTCGATAATCGGCTACGTCTGACGGAAAACAGCTACCACTCCACCCATTAAGAATCGATTGTCTCGAATGTATTGCGAGCTGCGATCCAGTGCTTTAATCACTTGCAAACCATCCCCTCATGCTTCTTGGAAAGTAATCTTTTCCTGCACATCTACGATTTTAAGCGTTTGAAAACTGGTGGGACGAATTCAACCTGGCTATACTAGGAACCTCCAATTGGCGCCAAGCAGCGAAAAGGAGGAATGACTGGCGCGTTGGCTGGTTTCGGACCGGCCATCAACTCCGTATTTATTTTGACCAGGCTGGGACACATGTCAACGTAATGAAAAGGTCCGGTCGCACGTAATTACATATGTACATATGAAAATTAAGAATACTCATGAAAATTTTAGGGACTGTTTATGAACGACGACGGTAGTGTCCCCATGTGACCCAAGTCATTCGGTATGACACTGCCGTCGCTTGCAAAGACGTTTTGGAGGTGTACGGAGGTTTAGAGCTTTGGGGCGTAAACGCTCGTTTTTCACCATATCCAATAAGAGTTGAGGTAGAGTTTCTATAGCATAGCAACAAATTAAAATTGTTTTTACGGAGGAATGAGTAAAAGTCCATATAGGTTAATTTTTTTTACGTTTAAGAAAGTGATATGCCTCTTGTCCCTTTTAGTATCATAATATCGGGTAGTGTCTGCAATCCTGGCGAGAGAGTTATCGTACTTCCGCAAATTGATATCTCTCGGTACATCCGCGCTTTGCGTGTATTACAAGTATTACTTAGCAACTATCATCGGGCATATACTCTAGGGCGGACTTAAATTCAAGGACCAAAATGTTATGGTTCTGCAGAACCTGTTGAATTTTCTGAACAGATGCTCGCTCCACGTCTTGAATTATGTGATACCGTCAGTCTCCACGCCCTCCAATAAAATACACCTGTAAAAATTCACAGTGGTGGCAACAGTGATCCTATTTGGTGATATAATTAGCTTAGCACTGGGAACGTACTTGAAAGTCCAGGCATAGCGAAAATTTTGTGCTGCTAGAATGACGTCTTTTTTTTACATGGTTTACTCGAGATTTATCATCATCTATTTTAAGATTTCTTATTGCCTCTTTGTTTAAAAGTCGRTAAATAAAACACAAAAATTATAATTTGTATGCGTTCGCCAACGTCGTCTAACCTCGCGTGTCAGCCCGTTCGCTTCAACTAAAGTAAAGTTATTTKTGATGTTGCAGGAATATCAAAATATAAAAAAATTGGTTAGACCAGAACTTAGCCCATCCTTACTTGTTTAATATAAAATTTTGTAAGAACCTGAAGGAATTTACTAGCTAAGCCCTTTCATACTTATTAATAAAACGTTTAACCAATTCTTGAAGGCACTAAACTAAAGTTTTCTTCACCTAATGGTTGTTTGTATTACCTAAAACTAATGTGAGTGATCTGATAAGTGATCAGGATGAAAAACGAGATGAATTCCGRATGAATGCCTGTCTGCCTATGTGTCCGTCTGTGCAAGCGATAACTTGAGTAAAAGTTATGATATTTTAATGAAACGTGGAATGTGGATGAAATCGTCCACTACTCATAAAGCGATTCTATTAAAAACTWCTAAAAGAGCAATAAATCAATAAATAAATACACCGGTCATATCAAAATTTAACACCCGAGCTGGTWTGAGAGGGCTTTATATGTAGGTATGTTATGTATAGTTTTGAGGTTGATCTTAACAGGGAGTGAATGCTTACATCTCTRAAAAAAGTTGCACTTCGTAGCAGTACGTCTACCACCACCTTGATAGCAACCACTTCTGTTTGAAAACCACTACCAGACGATTCACCTCCGAACATTATTGACTTGACTACAATTTCATGCAGCCAATACGCCACCTTTGGTGAGAGTCCCCATCTTTCCCTATAATTCCTCTATAGCAATAGAAGGCAACCGATGCCTTTCTAACAGTTTCCTCAGTATTTAGTCTAGAAAAAAGCCTTCTATCAAGGATAAGCCGTAGGTATTTCACATTTTCAACAGGTTGAAGTCATTAATCCCAAAAGGGGTAAGAGACATGTTTAGGATCTTATACCTCTCTGTAGGTAAAATCATGTGTAAAATCATGGGTCAACGTCTAGGCGGCGTATATTCCCCCAATTTGATACAACGTTGACACTATATCGCCCAAAGCTTTGTCGATCGACCTGCCTTTAATACAAGTATTCTGAGGACTTAACAGTTTACACGTCGGTATTCTGTTCCTAACGTTTTCAACAGAATGAACTTAATGGGTCTGAAATCCTTGACATCAAGTGACAGATCTTCCTGGCCCTCGATATAACGCAAACTTAACCAGTCCCTAGATCTCCAACACATGACCTTCTTTCACAATTTGCGTAGATGGGGATCAGCTAATGACACCTTGACCGTCCGCTGCAGTTTCGCCAGTATGTTGCCATCGGGGCTCGTGTACTTAATAGCATTGAAAGAGTTCCAATCTCCGATGTCTCTCTTTGCCTTTCTGAGTTTTCATAGGACAATAGCTGTCAAGAGTAGCTCTACCAACAGAGCTAAACTCACAAAATTGAAGAAGTTTTTCCTACTAAAAATATATATATATAGATTTTCACTATATTCTGGTTCTACCTTAATAACAGGTCAACAAGAGCTTGAGACAGTGAGGTCGAATTGGGAAATAGGAATTGGAAACCTCTTAGATCATGCCTCCCTTTGTTACCAACCGCTACATGTCTCTATTCATCATGGAACATATCTCCATCCATCCCATACTGTGGCCATACACGATCAGCTCCACTCTTTTCGACTAAGGTCGGTTCCTATCTACTTTCTCCGACGTCCTTATTAGAACCTTTGTCATTATTTATCTCCATTCAAAGCCGCTATCTATCTCCATAATTCCGACTTTTTTCGATTCGGGATTTCTAATAGTGCGGAAAAGTTGCCTTAGTACTTCCTGATTCCAATGCAACTTTTTGTTTTGAGATCGGATTGCATCTTCAACCCCAACTCCGGCCTTGAAATTTCGGAAATTCCCCTAAAATCATGAAATTGTCTACCTAGCGCTTGAAATACGCATCACACGGCAAAATGTATAAAACAAAAGTTATGACGTGACAGTTGCTACCGAAATGGTATGTGTGATCGTGGCCGTAGGACGAACCGTTCCCGAAATACGAGCGAAAATGCGGCGCGCCACAGCGTAAGGTGAAAATTGTTGCAGCTCTCAGCTAACCTATATTGGTCACCCAGAACCCGGGTTCCTCCCAAGCCCAACCCAACCATATGGCAGGCTTGTTTTAGTCTGAATCTGTGTCAAATTTATTGGTCCCTTTGAGACACCATCTATGTGTTCGAAAAGAGCACGAAATGGAAGTTCGTTGAAATGTAGAAGACAAACAACCCACTGTAATGGCTCACCTATTCTTTCTTCTAGTTTTCGAATGATTCCACCTTTCCAACCTGTGTTCGTGTTGGTGCCATCAGCACCGACAACTTCTAAATGTTCCACATCAACTGAATTGTCTTGTAAATGTTGCCATATAGCTTGCGTCTCATCCTCAGCTGACCCGGAAGGAGAAGTGACGTGGCCAAAGTAATGACAACCAGGTTCCGCTATAAGAGAAATATGTTCCTCTTTGACATTGTCGCGTTATACTTTTCACCTTCGCTGACTTGTGTAAGTGTATTGTCTTTGCGGCCGTCAAAATACAGCCCATATACAGAGTCAATACTTTCGGTGTTTTGGAGCTTAACTCCAACACTTTTTTTTGCCCGACTAATCTTGCATTTGTCAGTGACAAAGCAAGCCTGATCCTCTGTTAGCAAACCTGTTTTTTTGGCATCCGGAAAAGCAGATGAAACAATCAAGGCCGCTGCTCTATCACTTACTCCAAATCTTTGGGCACCTAACGCAGTGTGTTCTAATACTAGTGTGTTTTGTTTGGTTCTAGAGGATGGAAGAGAAAATTCATCATCAGCATCGTTTTTGGAAGAATACATGTGCGACGGACTTACATTGTTGTCGTCTGAATGAAAGTCCCCCTGATCTGAATGGTCACGTGTTCTAGCTGATACTTTACTGGTAAGTGTTGATGGTGAATGAAGTTTTGAAAGCTTTTCTTTACGTTCATTTTTCTTTGTAATATTTTTTGTTTCAGGTAGATCAACACTTCCAATGGGACCAATTCTTCTGGTTCTCTGGTCCAAGAGAAATGGTTGTTCATTGATAAGAACTTTACTTTCCTTTGGACAAGTGCAAGAAGGAAATAAATGCATTTACAAGCAGCGATGTCAAATAATTTTCCGGAGAAAAGTCGTCTCTTTTAGAGCTCAAACCTATTGGGTTCCTTAAAAACATTTGTTTAAGAGTCAGAAATTTCTTATGGTATATGTTGAGCATTTGTACAACTCTGGTGTGTGAAACTATCGGAATAGATAACTTTTTGAAAGTATTTTCAACCTTTTCTGTAACCTCTTTACTCCTAGGTCCATAGTTGTCGCCTCGGAGTCGCCCTATACGAAATCTTTCGAACTGATAACACAAAAGAACATCCTGGTAAGTAGGTAACTGGGACTCAGAGAGATTGTACGGGTATATGCCAAACACAGGACATTTCTATCTAAATTTAGATACAGACATTTTGAGTTCTGTGTTCTGTTGGGAGAATATTTAGTGCTATCACCTCGGCGAAATCAACGACAAGAGTGAAGGAACTCGATGAAAAAATATTTATGTGGGGACCAGTCCGAACGTGTCGTATGGCGCTGGGAAATGAATGTAAGTGAGAGAACTCGGCGAAATCACCGACAAGAGTGAAGGAACTCAATGAAAAAATATTTATGGGGAGACCTATCCGAACGTGTCCTTTGGCGTAGGTGAATGAATGTGAGTGAAAGCACTCGGCGAAATCAACGTCAGGAAGTGTGGGTGCAAGCCGATTTTSACCTTGCGCTGTGGCGCGCCGCATTTTCGCTCGTATCTCGGGAACAGTTCGTTCTACGTCCATGATCACATACCATTTCGGTAGCAAATGACGTGACAAATAACTTTTGTAGGTAGACAAYTTCACGATTTTAGGCGAATTTCCGAAATTCAAAGCCGGAGTTGGGGTTGAAGATGCAATCCGATCTCAAAACAAAAAGTTGCATTGGAATCAGGAAGTACTAAGGCAACTTTTCCGCACTATTAGAAATCCCGAATCSAAAAAAGTCCGGAATCGATCCCCCCTAGTGTATACAGCTGTGATCCTTGCAAGTTGTAAGTTAAACCCAACTTAACCCTTCCTTACTTGTTTTTATTTAATAAACTATCGAGAGCAACAGACTTGAAGCTACATCTGTCAAATATTAAAATACACAAGTTCTTATACGAGGCACAGTTATTCAGACAGCTGTACGACTACACGACAGAAGGCTCTCAGTTGTCGCTCTCGCAAATTTAAAAATGTTTCAAATTTTGCCGACGACAATAGAGATGAGTAGTCATGCCAATAATATGTAAAATGTTAAATTATTCAAAGCTCTAACAAATCTGACGTTATTTTACAAAGTAAAGCATAAAATAACTTTGTTATATCATTTGTAATAACAATTGATAATTTAAAACAAATACATCTACCAAATGTACTTATTGTTTGCATAACGAGTTTCACTTCGAACAAAATATTAAAATTTCATTGAAGTGAAAGGTATTAGGGTGGCAACAAMAAATTGTGTATAAAAAATGGACAACTGTGTTGTTTTGTGTACATGCCGGCCATTTTTATGTCGCTGCCGTCATACAAATGTTCGTAGGCTTCATGACGCCATTTGCAGTTCACTGTCGTGCAGTCATGTCGTGTCGCTCTCTATGTGTTCAGCACATAATTTTCGGAAATATTAAAAATATTGAATAATCGTTGTCAGTACTATCGGAAGACAGAACAACTGTACTAAGTTAYTGAGCTATTATCTCATGAATTAATGAATCTTCTTTGCAAAAAGCTATATGTGTGGGTGCGTAGACCATAAGTGTAGTCGTATCAGTGAAATTAGCTAAGTGTTTTAAAAATAGCAACTGATAGAGGAGAATAATAAAAATATAAAAAAATTTCTCATCAAAAGCGTTCGACTTATTCTTATTACCAATGGTATACAAATGCGTATTTGTTATGTATTTACATCATTCATACCTACCATATGTATGTATGTATGTGTTATACCTATTTGTACTCTCGTTTCCGCTGATTTATTTTTATACTCTTGCAAGATGCTTGTACAGGGTATAATTCACATAACGGTTATTTGTATGACCTAAGAATAATAGAATTAGATATAGGGTTATATACATACATATATAAATGATCAAGTTGATAAAACGAGTTAAAATCCGAGTGAATGTCTGTTTGTCCATCCGTCCGTCCATTCATCCSTGCAAGCTTAATACACACCAAATGTAGTAAAAACGGATGAAATCGGGTAACCCCGCCCACTTCCCATATGACGGTTCCATTAAAAACTACTAAAAYTGCAATAAATCAATCAGTAAATACGCTAGCGACATAAAATTTTAAACCGAGTACCGTATACATTTCCGTGAAAACCCTAATCCTAGTACGTACCCGTCCGATATCGCCATATTTGGTACAAAATATTATCTTGACATTCCAGTTCCAACTTTCAGTTGACTTTATACCGCATACTATACATCGGTATTTCCTCGGTTTTATTCCTAGAACGTTCCACGAATACGAAATGTTCGGTTACACCCGAACTTAGTGCTTCCTTACTTGTTGTTTGTTCAAACGAATTTTTAAAGTCAAGGCTTTCGTTCGTTATCAA
Organism: Bactrocera latifrons; assembly: GCF_001853355.1. NCBI lineage: Eukaryota > Metazoa > Arthropoda > Insecta > Diptera > Tephritidae > Bactrocera > Bactrocera latifrons. Next base: position 37,387 of record NW_017536363.1, on the reverse strand, counting down.
TTTTTGAGTAAGTAAACAAATAAAACAGCATTAAATTAATTGCAGACAAATTGTAAAGTTATACGATATATGCAATTATTCCAAATTAGTTACCGGCCGATAGCCCATGATGCTAGTGCTGCGTATTTTCTTAAGTTTGTATAATAATTGTATTATTATGTAAGCTTTTATAAAATAAAAAAATAAAAAAAAATAAAATAGTTTCAATTTTCACCCTTCATTGGTTCATTTTGTCTTAATTCGACAGAGAATGAACCTTAATATTGTAACCGAATCTGTACGGCTGTATTCTAATGGAATATTTTGATATTATAGAACGACAATATCCAATTATCGTGTTAATGAAGGTTTAAACTTCTGTAAGTTATCAATTCATCCCTTAAAACCGAAAAACATATATACATATATGCCGAGCAAGTTTTTGAACGTTTTAGAATCATCGGTTCGCCTGTCCGAGATGTCATCCGTGGAACATTCGCTTTTGAAAATATTACCCAAACACTAAATCATAAAAGTTGTTTTTTGGTAAATAAGCGATTTATGTGTAAGGATATCAATTTGAAATCTTTTGGCACGACAAGTAAAGCAAAACCTTAAGTCAATGATGAATGAAACTGCTGCCTTGATTATGTGGGCAAAGTTTTTTCTTTATTAAATTAATAATGTACCGTTGCTAGCAAGCCCAAAGAATTGGTGATAAGATTTACCATGACATACATAAATATGGAGAAGGTTGTCGTTGAGTGCAGAAGGAGGAATGATGTTACGTATGTACATCCATACTTGTATATATGGATTTAATAAAGCAGGCAAACATTTTTGACGAATCAGGCTAAGGTCCATCTCAATATAATTTTAATTATAATTTTTTTTACATTCCTTGAAAAATACTCATCCAATTCTAAATAAATTAAGTAAGCATAAATTGACGAATAAACTTCCAATGTTGGTCTTTATTTTCTTTATGTAGAGATGCTTTCTGCTGTTTACTATAATATTAAATAATAACTAACTTAAAGTTAAGCGCAATTTGGAAATTAGAATCTACATTTTCATTCCCAGACAGAGCGGAGAAATTGGTAATTATAATAAATTAGATGACATTGCAATTTTAGCAGTCAATTTCAAACTTGCTAACGGGCGGCTGATTACACCTTACACCGGTCAACAACATTTTATCACTCGTGCGCACATACGTACATACTATATTTTTTATACTTTTTTTTACCTCAGAATGAGAATTGGAATAAACAAATAAATGTTAACTTCGGTCGCACCGAAGCTAATATACCCTTCACGAGTGCATTTTTTTAGTACTTATRTGTTCAGTTTGTATGGAAGCTATATGCTATAGAAATCCGATCTAAAAAATGTTATCGAATATTATAATATATTATTACCTTAAGCAGTAATCCATGTCAAATTTCGTGAAGATACCACGTAAAATKTGAAAGTTTTACAWACAAGTCCTTGATTCCGAKCGTTCGGTTTGTAAGGCAACTATTATTACTAAATTTCGTTAAGATATATCGTCAAATGATGAAGATACCCATGCAAGCATTTGATTCCGATTATTCAGTTTGTATGACAGGTATATGTTATAGTGGTCCGGCAGTTTCGACAAGTGAGCAGCTGCTTGAAGMGATGACGTTTGCWAAATTTCAAAACGATATCTTAAAAATTGAGCGACTAGTTTATATACATATATACAGACAGGCGGACATTACAAAATAGACTCAGCTTAACTGATCATTTATTAATATACTTTATAGGGTCTCCGACRCTTGCTTCTGGGTGTTACAAACTTCGTGTCAAATTTAATATACCCTGTTAAGGGTATAAAAAAGTTCTGCATATGCTTTTAATATATAAAATTGGAAAATTTCAGCTCAATAAAAACACACAAACATTTTACATACAAAAAATGTAATAATATTAAATATACCGATAATTCTTATAGTAGACATTTTTAAATAGATAGAATGTTTAAATTTCTACAGTTTYATTTTTCCTGTATATAGTTTCCAATACTGCGTACTGGCCTCAGTAACGGTCTAATTTCGTCATGTTCTCCTTGTTCTTCCGAATAAGCTCCTATATTGTCTTTAAATTTACTTAGATAAGAGTAACATGTGCATTTTAAGAAACATTCTACATTCAATAATGGAGAAACGTAATCAGGGTTTATAGATATTAAAGCACTGAATTTATTCACCACCAAAATCTATGAAGTATATGTCGTCGCCATGTATGTAAAACAAGTGCACGAGTGGTTTCAATTTTTTCAAAGTGGTCGTTAGGACATAAATTACGATCAACATGTGGGCCAATCAAAATTCGTGATCACCGGAAATTCYGTCGAAACTGTGCGTGAATTCATCAGAAATCAGCCGAAATCATCTTTCAAATTCATAGAAATGGAATTGAACATCTCCAAAACAACGATTTATCGCATTTTGAGCGAACATTTGGGCATACGAAAAGTGTGTGCACGGTTTGTTCTCCACAAATTGACTGATGACCAATAATTGCTCAGAATCCAACATTCGAAGGACGATTATTTGACCAAAAATCACATATTAACCACTCACCGTATTCACCAGATATGGGACCATGCGACTCGTTGCTTTTCGGAAAAATGAATTTGCCCATGAAAGCAAATCGTTATGCAGACGTAGMGGCCATTCAAAAGGCTTGCACTTGCATACTGGCGGCTATACCGGCCAACAAGCTAAAACACTCGTTCGACATGTTTTTGAACAGTGCAAGTGTTCYGTTTTTTTAAGCCCTGTTTACTTTGGAACGCAAATTRTATTTTCAGAATTTATGCATCACGCCTCAGTTATCATAAACCAAGAATGATAGAGTGAGGTAGTTACAATATTGAACAACGCCTACCTGATATCCAAATTAATGAGATATTCTTCTTATTAAATTCGCGGTTTAGGAAAAAATTATAAAAGATGTACTTCTATCGACTTCGGCATATTTAATTATATTTTAGGCCTACTACAAACAAATTTAATCTATATGTAAATGTATGTATATAYTACAATTAATCACGTACATAAAACTRCATTTAATCTTTTTCGAAAAATGTAATAATTCTGGGCAGTTGTTCGCGTTGAAAGAAAACTTGTCTACTCCCATAAGTATTCATTATTCCCAGGATCGGGCAGTCTCCTCAACTCTTTACCGAGTACAGGTTTGTTTGGAAAGTAATAGCACTGATTTCCTTCCGCTGATGCTATACTTTGGAACATCTGCATTCGGTAGATGGCGTTCCTAGCGGCTGGTCACTTCTTCGAGCACCTGGAGAGTCTGGTCAAACCTTTTCGAACGACGTGTTTCTGTGAGTGTGAAATTTCACCACGACAACGCCCTGACTCACACCGTCTTTCTTGTGAACAGCTACATAACCAATGCCGGCATCCAATGCTGCCGCAGCCCCCTACAGCCCACATGTGGTCCTCCYGGACTTTTTTGTTTTCTTGTCTGAAAARGCCGATAAAAGGCAAGCATTTTGGGACGACAAAGGGGATCCAAGCAGCATGCACCTCGATYCTTAAAGCTATTCCGGAGAATGCCTTCCGTGACGATTTCAATGCTTGGAAATTGCGCTTTCAACGCTTCATCGACGCAGAAAAGCCTATTTTGAAAGTTTTTGAAGAATTGTAATTGGTCCCCTAAATTTTTTTAAATCGACTCTGTATTTAGATTTGGTTCAGAAAAATGTTAATCAAGTTTTTGGATTGTGTTTTTAAACGAATATAATTCGTTTTTAATATAAAACTAATARTTGTTATAATCACTGTATTAGATTATTGTACTCGTAAATATACATACATWTTTACTATATTTTGTTATGAAGGATGTAAGTGGCAACAAATAGATTTCTCAAACATATTAAAACAGAATCATTGTCATACATATATAATATATGTACATCTCTACTTAAGTACGAGTGCTATACTACATAATAATAATATTCCATAATACATGCATTYCCAAGTATGTACAGTCCACTCGCTGTAACTTGAACAAGTGAGATCACGTTAGTGATCGTGACACTCAAAAGCAAAAAATAAGAAACCGTATTCGTACACATGATTAAATTCATTAATTTTACACACTTCAAAGTGAAAGGCTTTTATTATTGATATTAAGATACAGGACTGAAATTAAAAAAAAAAAAAATCAAATTTCAAGAGAAAAAATTTAGAGCAATAAAAAAATATATATATATATATCTCAAAGTTTTGTAAGGCAAATTGCCCACCAGCGTTATGCATTGAAAAAGTCGGTTATCTTTTTCTGCTGCTTTTTTTCTAACAGCTTAAGAACTGCTGTTTCYCTTAAGCGGCTAAGTACATTCATATTACTTTGATCCACCATTGCATCTCCAGCCCATTGTAATGATTTGTTAAAAATTGCAATTGCCTCTTTTTCTCCTTTCTAGGTATATCATATGTCATAGGTATGTCATATGTGAATAGGCATTCATTTCTCAATGTTAGGGGATTCCCCSGACTTTAAATATCAAATTTAATGGATTTCAGAGTTGTTCAAATATGTATGAATGTATGTGGCGGAAAAAAAATTTGTTCAGGCTACTGAGCATTCAGAGTTTGTACACGATACAGCGGTGTTAACGTTAGACGATGTTCACGTTACTGCGAGTGGACTGTATATAGCCAATCCAAAACTCTGTAGTAGCTGAGATGAATCTTTATTATCTTCGATGGAGGTTTTTTGTTCTAGGTCAAAAGGTATTAATTAATTTCAGTTTCATCGTTCAAAGCCATATTCAATTACATACTCATAGTATATAGAATACGTATGTAGTATATGTATGTGTTTATTGTGGGCAACCATACGATCCGCTCTATTTCCAACACAGCACCACCGAGTTCCTTATCAGAACACTGGTTTGAGATCTCCTGAAAATACTCACACCAGCCCACGTACATATGTACTTATATTCTTACATTTCGTCTTGTGTATAAAAAGCTTGAAAGATTTCCGAGAATTAAGTTGTAAACCTTTATAACATTCACTTTTCAATTCATTAATAAAAAGTTTGCGACGTTGAGAAGACGTTGGGGTGCCCTAAAGATTTAAAAAGTGAAAAGTTAATTGTATTGTGTAAACTCTAAGATGAAGGTATTCACAGCCATTGTTTTGGCAATCTGTGTCTGCGTAGTTTCTACAGGTAAATTAACTAAACTCATGATAATGAAGCCCCAAACCGTTTGCTTTGATATAAAAAAAGTCATATTTCGGATAGTAAGCAAGTTGCGATCGCGAGTTAACAAAAATAAAAACTGAATTAAAATTAGTATGTTATTCTAAATGAATTTAATAAGCATATGAATAGAGGATTATTATCCTGCCGTATAATAATAAAAATGGAACTATGGGCAAGGATTTATTGATTGATTTTTTGATGAGCCAACTTTTCTAAAAAAAAATATATCGTTGAAGTAATTAAAGTAGATATTTTATTATACATACATAAAGTATAAATAGTGTATAATATTTTGGAGAAATTGTTCATTAGACATATACAAGTGCGAGTTTTTAGACTCTCGCAACATTTTGCTATAAGGTATAAAAGTTTTTTTCACCTAATTGGTGAATAGATAYAGAGCTATATGTACATACATACAAGATCAGGATGACGAGACGAGTTAAGTCCCGCGTGACTTACGTTTGTCCGCCGGTGCAAATGATAACTTGAGTAAAAATTCAGATATTAAAATGAAATTTGGTACACATGCTTCTTAGCACCATTAGAAATTTCATATGGCATATGAGCAAATAGGATCATTGTCACGCCCACAAAACGTCATTAGTCGAAAGTTTGGAAAGAGTCATCACAAATCTGTACAATAAGATACACAACTTTTATTTGGAACAAATAATCGTCCTGGGGTAGGTATAAGTGGTTTCAAAAGTTGATTATATTAAAAGTTGTATCTTATAGACCAGACCCATATCCTAGGACTTAATATACTAGTTTTACCTAAATGGTACGAAAGACTATCTTAATATTCCTTTATTATGGCGTGCCTAATGTCTATGTAAGAAATATTTTTCCCATGCGATTTTTTCATTTTACAGTATACAATTAAGCACGAATAAATATAAACTGGATGTAATTTTGCACAAATAGTGCCTTTAATGTCATCTCAACTCCACAAATTGTCAAAAGCGAACTATAACCGATAAGCACCCAGTAAATAAGAAGTCTAATAGTAACCGTTTTTCTGTAAATTGGTTAACTATGTATACTCAGCTACAATATGTAATACTTATATAATATAAACAGCAGACTTTAGGCAATATATGGCGATCAGTAATGTGTCATATTCATAAAATAGCAAGAAAACATGTCCGCAAATATATTTAAGTAATGCCACAAGCTAACGCAATTAGGCCAGACCTTTTTTTAGCTGACCACTGAGTCGTTTATGGCTTAGCGCTGATTATAAATAAACCGGTCTAGACGGTGATATAACCCCTATATCCATGGAAAAATGATTTCCGTTTCAGTAGTTGATTTTTTCTTTATATACATACATCTTCATATGTATCTCATTTGAGTCTACTACGTTGATTTGAATACCAATATTTGTTGTATGTAGCAAACTATAATAATGAAACTATGTGCCACCGATAGTATAAGTTAATATTGTTATAATATAACAAAAACGATTGTTATGCTTTCTTATTTTCGTCGAATAATGATTATGGAATTCTTTTTAAAAAATTTTGTATTAAATATAAATTGCTGCCAACACCTAAAAGCGTTTCCCCGGTTTTGATCCAAGCAATTTATGGTTATGATATTTTTCACTCCTTACTTGTTTCATTTAAAATCACGTGACTTTAATTATTGTTTACCCGAAACTTAATTACATTGAAAACTTATTTTTTTCGTAGTTTTATTGCTTTCAAAAGTTCAATTAAAAATTATTATTCTTATAGTTGCCTGGGCCATATAACTGTACGCTGTAATAATAATGTCCAAAAACGAAGTAACAGTCAGCCTTTCATGGTGAACAAATATTACTTTATTAAAATGTATTATACGAGAAAAATATTCTTTCAAATTCAAAACTACATGCATATACGTACGTAAAATTATGTCCATACGTGTGCAAAGCAACTAAATGTCGTATCATTTTGTTTTCGATTACTGATAACTTTTGACCTTGGCAGACAATCTCGCCAATACAGTAATGCCGAACGTATATTCGAGTACACACAAACATATACATATATGCTATTTTTTTGTATATTAGGTAAGCATATATAGATTATTATGTAATAAGTTAGTTTGTTTAATCTATTTTTGAGCGACGCTGCATTATAGATAGAGTGAAAATCTCCTGCCTTAAATGCGCCAATTGAGATTTTTTTGTCTACATAACATACATACATACATAAGTATGTATATCATCAAAATATCAATTGCAAAGCAATGTTTCAATCATACGGTGAGGGTCTTAAAACACCTAACCCCATATCCTCAACATATGCATGTACTAACGGTGCTGAAAAGCCTTGTCGAGGCTTTATTCGATATAATATATAGATATAGCAATGCTTTTGTKGTTAGGGTATTTCATCTAAACCCAATAAGGAATTTGAGTGAAATATTTGTCCTGTGGATATGGCTATTTGACTCTAGATGTAGAGAAAAAGCAATAAAATATAAAATATTAGTTAAGAATTTTTTCTTATCAGCAAACAATCATTTATAAAAACATAAAATTCCCGTTTGGTCATTATAAATAAAAACTGCAAAGGTGGCTTCACTTCSAAACCAATAACTCAAAAACGATTAGATGACATATCATGATTTCTTAACTRTTTGACAGTATTTTAACACTAGAATTGACACACAATTCCCACGACAGCCGGTTATACGTACCGGAATTGACTCGGATTTCATCCGACCATGGGCTGTCCTTTCGGCGATCTAACCCCGTTTAGATCGGTGTTATATAAAACAAAAAAAAAAAAAACCTGAATAGACATTTAGTACTTGCTGTTGAATCTCTCGGTCAACCCAAAGACTTTTAAGGCCATATCCATACATACATACATAGTTTTGATACACATATAATCCTTGGACTATCTTATAGTTGAGCTTAGATTTTTCGATTTTTATAAAACTCTAAACTCATTAAACAGGTTTAGAAATCATGCACGAATATCATCTACAATACTGTAAGATCTACCAAAGGTTTTTGCCGTCGTGCCCTCTGCCGATCCATCTTCTATTAAGATGGATTAGCTCTTTAGACCTTAGCTTGTATAAAACTGTAGAATTTTTGAGTCAACACAATTAATATTATTTCGTAGTTACCTTTTTGAATTTATAGTTTTTGACATATTGTTACTTAAGAATAAATAAGAAAAATTCTTAGCATCATCAATCATAGACTACTAGAGTTTAAGAAAAGCTATTCTACCTATATATTATTAATAAACCTTTCTAGTTTTATCTCGTGGAAACGGTTATTTCTTTGTTTACCAACTATTTTATACTCTTCCAATATGTTGCTAACGAGTATAATAGTTCACATAATGGTTATTTGTTTCATCTAAAAATAATCAAGTTAGATAATGGTTAATTTAGATACATAAATACATATATATGATGARAAGAGTTGAAATCCAATTGACTGATAACGATAACTTGAGTAAAAAGCAAGGTACCTTAATGATGATACACGTGTTTCCTGGATGAGGGTAATTAGATCACTACCACCTCCACAAGACGCCGTTAAKCGAAAGCCAATATAGTGTCAGAACTATGCTTCGAAGTAAAGGAAATGCTGTTATATAGTACAACGAATTGCATTCAGAAGGGGCATCTATGGTTTATAAAGTGGCCGTCGYCCCACTCTCTCTAATAAGTTTAATGTATGTATATATCTTCTAAACTATTCAAGCCATAATATGCAATTACGTTGGAAGCTTAACTTTTTGAGATCTACCAACCCTGTGAAAATTGATGAAATTGGATTATAACCCCGAACTCTCCCCATACAAATGTTATGTTAAAAACTACTAAAAGTGCAATAAATTGATAACTGAATGCCCCAAAGGCATTAAATTTAGATAGAATTTTGCACAAAGAGTGAGTAAAAACTTGACCTACATAGATCCCATATAACTAACAAATTTAAGCACCTAAAGCTGCTGTCGCGGCTTTGAACCTGATAATTTGCCAGAGTATGAAATGTTCGGTTACATACGAACTTAGCCATCCTTACTTGTTTATAATTATATAAGRATATTGAATTGTGAAGCAGTTATATTTATTACAACAATATTTCTTCTTTTTCAGAAGAGCTCGAGAACAGGTAAAATTACACTCATATGATATTTTCATATTCATGCAAATGTTTTAGTTTCTATATCTACATAGTATTTGAACTTTTTTCGCCTAAAAATAAATTTAATAACATGTATTTACTTGAATCTCTTTATTCCTCTTCAAGGCGTGATTTTCACAAATTGTAAGTACCTGAACAATAAGGGAATAATTTAGTCACGATAATCTATTTTCCTAATTGGCTTGGTACAAAATTTTCTAAAACAAAATATCGGTTTCACTAAATTATAATACTAATGTTGAATAAAATCTAAACAAACATGTTTATTAAAATACTTGCCTTATCGCCTTTAGACACTACAGTCAACACCAACAAACTGTTCAAGAGGCTAAACAAAAGTTAGGTGACGCAGCTAGCGGTTTCGATGGGTAAGTTTATACTTAATAAACTTGATACCTAAAACCTTAAATTTGCTTTTACTACTACTTTCGAAAATTGTTTTTTAGTGAGTAAATCGCTTTACAATATTTTATTATTAGTCTACTGAAGTTTACAATTATAATGAGACTTCTAAAGTTTAAAAATATATTAAATTTTTAATACTTATATATACATTAATATTTTATCGTAGTCAACATCATGCATCTGTCTCTTATACACATCTAGATGTGTATAAGAGACAGCTACTGAAGTTTACAATTATAATGAGACTTCTAAAGTTTAAAAATATATTAAATTTTTAATACTTATATATACATTAATATTTTATCGTAGTCAACATCATGCATCATTTGAAGAGGTCAGCTCTTATGGTGGTGTGGGCACTGTCGGACTTTCTGGTGGTAACAGCGGCTATGGCAGCAGTGGTTATGGCAGCAGCAGCTACGGTAGCGGTGGCTATTCTGGTCTTCAAAGCTCAGCTGGTCTTTCAGCTCTTTCGGCTGCTGAATTGGCAAGTGCTTCATCTTTCGGTGCATCCAGTAACAGTGCTGCCTCGTTCGGTGCAAGTCAATCAGCGAGCTTTGGTAGCTCTTCATCATTCGGCGCTAACTCAAACTTTGCCAGCGGAGCCAGCAACGGAGCTTCTGTTGTGATACCGGTCTCAGGTGGTGCATCAACCAGTTTTTCAGAACAAACCGAAAATGTTCATCAGCAAGTCATACCAGAAGTCGTCGCTTCGGGAAGTGGCTCCAGTGGTCATGAAAGTTATATCCACCATGAAGAACGCCGAACTGAAAATCAACCTGTCGTTACTTATACCGCACCTGTTGGTGGCTCTGAAAACTATGTTCACCACGAGGAACGTCGTGTACAGTCACAAACTGCAACACCAATAGTTACATATGCACCATCGGGTGRCCACGAAAGCTATGTACACCATGAGGAACGTCGTACACAAAGCCAACCTGTTATTCAGTACACTGCACCAAGTGGCGGCTCTGAAAACTACTATCGCCATGAAGAACGTCGCGTTGCTGCCCAGCCTGTTATTCAATACACTGTGCCCAGCGGTGGTGCTGAAAACTATGTTCACCACGAAGAAAGACGCGTGCAAAGCCAAGCTGTGCCTGTAATTCAATACACCGCACCATCTGGTGGCTCCGAAAAATACGTAACCATTAAAGAAGAACGCATTCAACAAGCTGCACCCGTTCAAATTATTGCTCCTTCAGGTCATGAGTCGTATGTTAAGTACCGTAAAGTAACCACTTCAGCTCAACCACAAGTTATTGTACCATCAGTTGGTGGCTCCCACTCATCTTACGTTCAACACTCTGCTGCTTCAAATACAGCTTCGCAATTAAGCAATCTGTTAAGTGGTGCATTGACTACTGGTCAAACAGCTTTCGGTAGCCTTGGTATGGTTGAAAAATTATATTATTTATCCTAAAAACTGAAGCTTTAATCAACCCATATCATATTTTAGGTTCAAGTGCTCTTACAGCTGCCAATTCTGGTTATGGGTCACAAAGTCATTTTGGCGCCCAAAGCGGTTTTGGTGCACAAAGTGGATACAGCGCTCATCATGGATTTGGTGCTCAAAGCCAATTTGGAGCGCAACATGGGGCAAGTAGTGGAGTCGCTGCGGCCAGCAATGCTGCGCTTACACAGGGTGCTGGTTTCGGCAGTGGCTTTGGCGCACAATCYAAATTTGGTGCTGAATCTAGCTTTAACTCTAAATTTGGATCAAGTTTCGGTGCAGATTCTTCATTCGGAGCAAGTTCAGGTTTGTCTGCTGGTGCAGGYTCTTCAGGATTGCATCATTATATTGCCGAATCTGAGCGTTTGGCTAAAGCGCAAGCCCAAGATATAGGCTACGGTGGTGTACGCTCTGGCGGTAGTCAATTGGCTGACTTGTCAACAGGTTATGGCAGTAATGCCGGTCTTTCAGGCGATTTTGGTGGTTCTGCTGGTGGTTTTAAAACTAAATCTTGGGAAAAGGCTTCGAAATGGTCTTCGCAATCAGAGGTAAGAATTTTCTTATTTCTGACATGAGCGTTCAATCATACTTTATTTATCTTTTTGGTYCTAACAGTTTGGCCCCGACGGACAAGTAAAAAATTTTAAGGAACTCTCGACTGGTGAAAGCGAAAACTACGACATCAACGGCAAGCGCGTAGGCTACAAGGCAGCCACGACAACACTGGATGATAACGGCAAAGTCAGCAGCTATAGTCTTCATACATAAGCATCATTTCTGTTGTACAGTTTAAATACTTTTATGTGTTCTTTTACGCTAAGCTGCGTTCTTTTAATTCAATGTAAGCATATAAAATGCACTTTCGAATATAAATGAAAATCTGGAAGRTAAAATTATATATATACTTATTCATTATACTTTTCGAAAGTTATAGTATACAATTAATTGTTTGAAAAGGGTTTCGCCAATTTCGCATCTACAACGTTAAGGACTGTATTTGTAGGTTGTGGAGCTTCTTTCATTACATGCGTATTCTCTCGACGCCTTCGATTATCCACAGCAGAGGTCATGCAGTAGCAGGGTTTCCAACTAGGCGTCCTATGACTAGCCACTGTGTTAGGTCTATATTGCTCGCTGTAACTACGTTCAGTCGTCCAAATGCTGGAAGAGGGCACATAACTATTCCAGCCATCTCGTCGCCTGTATCCCGTACCACTACCGCCTCCACGACCATCGCCAGTGGCTACGTAAACGGGCACATTATTTGGGTAGTATTGTGGGTAGTAGTAAGCTGGGCCTGTCGCATGACTTCCACCTTCGTAGCTACGTCGCTCCGAAGAGAAATTAGGATTCCATTGGTTTTTATCTATTATCGTACGGCTTTCGCGTCTTTTGCGTTGGACGACTCCGTCCTTTAAAAATGGGCACACTAGCATCCTCTGAAGAAATCATTTTATTAATGTTAAACACAAATTGTATTGAAAATCACCTTTATCGCCATCTTGCGTTGCACTTGTCGCATTGCTGTCACTKTCTCCATCGGTCGATATTTCAAATGTTATATCCGTATGTATGCCGACACGCTTCTTGTGCTTTCCCACTTCAGTTATTTCCACGCTCTCTGTGTTCTCTATTGACATTTTTTAGCATTAAACGGTGTTTCTAAATTGTTAAGGTATAATAAAAAATAGTTTACCTTTCGACTTTCGTGTGGCACCTGTATCGACAGTCACTCGCACACCATGAATTTTTGGACCAGATTTACCATTTCCACTGCTGCCGCCATTGTTGGCATTTGTGGCTACATCAATGCCCCCTCCACCCWGTTCTTTCCCACTTCTATTTTGATTGTCATCCACTCTGCCGCCTTGTCCCGTGCCAGGYACTACTGGCACATCTGAGCTGTTTTTATTTTCCGCTTCGTCAAAATCCAATTTCGGAGAAACCTTACTCGCTTGTGCTAAGAACAAAGTGAAAACAGTGAAGTKACACTCATTCAGAACAGTTGATTCAAAATACTCGCAAATCATGAAAAAAATGCTTGATTGTAATAAAATATGTAAAGATTGCCTCAGATCGATTGTAACCGAACATTTTATACTCTTTCAAYTTGACAGCTGTTGGCAATATTGAAACATTTAGTGAAAGAGTTTAACTTCATTATTCGATGAAATCGTGAATGCWTTATAATCAATACATTACAATATGATAATATTAACTTATTTCGAAGATCATAGCTTCCTTTGTTTTCTTCCTGTTAACGACTGCATTTTRTATGCAAAGTTCTTGTTTTATAATATACTAGAAAGTGAAGGAATATGAGGAGTAGGCGTGGTTGTAGCCGGTTATACACTGCGACATACATAGAAAAATCATAAGATCGATCAAAATAATCGGTACCTAGGAGCTTGAACAYCTTTTATTGGACTTAAACAATTTTTGGTCATAAGGTGGCACACACTAAARGCATTATTCGTGCAAAGTTTTATCCCGTTATATTAATTGCTTCTTGATTTGTGTACTGCAAAGTGAAAGAATAGAGCGGAGTTTACACAACGTGACGTAAGAATRCCATGTACTAAATTTTGTCGACAGTGGTTTGGTTGGGTCTTGAGATATGAATATCACCAAAAAATAGGCGGCCCATCGTCTTTTTCACACTAATTCCCATAAAGTACCCTCAKAACATCTCGGTGGTAAAATTTTATGTCTCTGTCGTGTTTAGTCATCGATTTATCGCTTTTAGTAGTCTTTARCAATACCGTTATATGGAGAGTGAGCGGGCTTATCTTCCAATTTGATCCATACTGCCGGTAGAAGTTCTTATAAGATTTGTATTCAGCAAATTTGATTGTTGTAGCTTAAATGGTTTAGGAGATATTTAATGTGCATATCTCCTAAACCTCGGTTAATGGCGATGTATGGGCGAGGCAGTATTCCGATGACTTCCATTAAACAATTTTTTTTTTTTTTTTGCATTAAAGAACTTACATTTGTACTAAGTTTCATTGAGATATATCAATTTTTACTCAAGTTACAGCTTGCACGGACGGACGGATTTCAGTAAGACAGTAACAGGATTTCAACTTTTCTCGTCATCGYGATCATTTATATATATATAACCCTATTTAGTTTTAGATGATACATACAATGTTAAGTGAACAGAACTAAAATACTTTGTCGGAACTGGTTGGAAAAGTATACAAATTAGCGACATATCTGCGGTATTGAGAAAAAGGAGAGCATAGTATTTGATAGTGCGTAACAGATCACAAATATTCTCGAAGCATTGCACAGAACAATGCAGGATTTAAATCGCAGCAACAAAATAACTATTGTACGGTAATTTCCGACAGATTAGCAAAGTGATATCAGAGATATCTCAATATTGATCCGATAGACGAAAAACTTGTTTATTCGAATTTAGAGTAAATATCTTCTTTTATAACAGACCTTCCTATTGTGTTTCACC
>NW_017536363.1:16380-22551 GCF_001853355.1 Bactrocera latifrons | reverse complement strand
AAATATACAATATTTCCTTAACACCGTGATGACATGTACCAAATATGGGTGAAATAGGTTCACAACCACGCCTGAAATCTCGATTATCACTTTATCATGCGAGAGTATAAAATGTTCGGTGACACCCGAACTTAGTCCTTCCTTACTTGTTGTTTTTTGATTAATTAGGTTGGGTACGCCTTAAAAACCAACTTTATTTCTCAATGCCCGTTATTGCAATTCATTTTTTGGTATTATGTTATTAATCACATTTATCTGTTATAAGATTARTGACATATGTAGTAGCACACCTTTGACATTTCGTGGCAAGAACGCGACAAAAAGCAATATTAATAATATACAGATCGATGTTGCCGCCGATGCCGAGCGCTGCGCTCTCATTGTATGTATTGGGTTTATCYAATCACAAGGCAATTTACTGGTATTTTACACGAAAACTTTGTTCCGTCTAAAATAATGCTAAAAAGCTGGGTTTTTAAAACACGATTACTTGCCGTTCACTCTTAAAGTTGGCTAACAACTAACGCAACTGATTGTTCAAGTGCTTCGCAGAACCATTTGTTGTTCGTCAGAAAATAAACAAAATCCCCAAACGATACGTACAATAGATWTGTGCATATATGTATACTTAACTATGTATGTACTTTTGAAGTATTTGGATTTAATAAAAGGAAACGTACCTACAAAAAAGTGAGCAATTGTAGAAGCAAAAAACACAAAGTTTTAAAATATCCGCTCTAAGCTCTGAGCTTCTAAGTTTTCGTGTTTGAAATTACCCTTAGTTAATTCTCTTATTAAACTGYCGCATCGTTTTTCGCGCGCACAACCAACATCTCCACCGCCCACCGCCTAGYTGTAAGCGCTTTCAGCAGAACTATCGGTCAGCTTCTCGTTGCTTGTAGTTAAGTAGACATGCGTGCGAAGATACGTCGTTTTCAAGCGGTAGTTGATAAAATCTTTAAGTAACCGAGCCACTGGCGGTCCATCTACTAGCAGCAAAGTCGTAGTGGCAACAAAAATTTATTTTATTTTTGAATTGTTGTAACGACTGATATTGAGACTTCGATGTATGCTGTTAACGTCTGTTCAACTAATGAGGTTGGTGTTGATGTGACGGCATCTCTGAATAAAGTATACATATGTATTGCCGCGAAATTCAGTAGTAAAATAGAGACGCGCTTGCATACTTGTGGTAATACATTTATTAGTTCGTCGAAACTAACTAAAGTTCGTTTTATTGCAAAAATGTCAATAGTATAAACTACTAAGTGGTCTGTATATGGCAAGTAAGTTGGGATACGTTTCGAGGCGCAAAACAGCCTGGACATGCATCAAAATACCCTTTTGTATCGACCAAGCTCAGACAGTCGAAGAAAAACTTACGAGCTGTTTCTATCATGTCTTAACAGTTACATTTCGTTCAGATATTTAGTTTCCCAATATGGGTGAAAGCCATACATTTGAAGACGTTTGTAATCGAACAACTGTTGTAACTAAACATAGTCAAAAGTAACGCATACTTCAATTGCACGAAAGCTTCACAAATACAAAAGATTCCTTACAAGAACTATGTTTATATTGTACAGTTTGTAAGGTGAACAATTTCTTCTGGTACCATTGCCTTAGACAATAATCCRTACCAAAATTCTTTAAGTTATCTCGTCAAATGAAAAAGTTTTCCCGCAAGTACTGAATTTCGATTATTCAGCTTTTATGGCAGCTTCTATGCTATTTTTCCATATCGACGTTTTCTTCCGCATGTTACAAACTTCGCGGAAAATTTAATGACCCCAGTTTAGGGTATAATTATTTTATACCAGAAGTGATATGATATGAAGAGAAATAAATTATGGGCAGAATCTCTACTTTATGAGAACGAACTTTTTTTAATCCGGTCCCATTAGTATAACTCACCYTACGTGTACCTTAGAGTTAAGTTCCACTTATGAAACATTCAAATAGTGAACTTGAAAAATGTTGACCAGAATTTACAGAGTAATTACATTTAATCAYTTATGAAATCTTGTTTACTGTCAAACACATAACAATTACAATTATATTATACGTACGTAGATTTATACACCCTACTAGGAGTACTTACARTCCGCGGAAGTTGGATTAGTTGAGTGCGCAAATGCTATTCTATGGATGATTGGTTTGAATCCCAGCTTAAATTACTTATAATTTGTGAAGTGAACATGTCTATAACATCACACGTATCTTGCTAARCAAAGATTTATAGAAGTAACTAAAATTTGTTTCAATATACGTTCACAGTCGTCGCGCACTTTGATATTTCGGGCATAGATTCTTTCTCTTTTGAAATATATTGAACAATCAGAAATTGGGGTGGTTAGAAATCTCTATTTAACGCTGAAGACTCTGTTTACGGTGCCTGCAAAGTGGACGCTCAAAGCCGASCGTAAAGCTGATTTGGATCGGCGCTAATTGCTTCCAGATGCGCATTTTTTTAATATTTTAATTGTGTTAGTTGTGTTTATACAAGTGAAATGGTAAGACTTGCTCTGTGCTAAATATTTAAAAATTTTCATTTTCAATTAATACAAAAATGTTTGAACTTTTCTGAATGAATGAATGGATTCCACCATTTGTATAAAGACGTAAGCCGTTACGCGCAAACGTTTTTTGAATATACATATAATACACTTAAACTTCCCTCTCGAAACTCGAATAATCATTATCATAGTTTTGGTCAGCTCTAAAGTCATAAAAAGTCGTGATGGACATACATACATGCATCGTAACCAATATATTTTTTGGAATCATTTAAAAATCTAAGATTAATAAAAAGTACAAAAAAGGGGAAACTTACCCCCAGACCTGTTCCTGTTAGTCGACTCCTAAAGCTAGCAAACAGTTTTGGAAATGCGAAGTTCAAGCGAAAGGATTAAGCGGAAGAGTAATAATGACCATCTTATTCGATAATTGGAAATGAGTTTCGATAGCTATATTTGCTCTTCTCAACAATCAAGGACTTTAATCTGATGGAGATTATAATATTAGTTTGTTTGGTTCTTTAGCGACACTTCTTTTTTCTACACAATAATTTTAAGAATAAAATATAAATTGACTAAGTCTTGACAAACAAAYTGGTAATTTAAAAGAATTTAATTTGTTTTTAAAAATTACTAATTTTTTTGTTCATTTACTGACGAAAACCAGTTTGCCAAAATTAACGAATAATAATTCTTTGTTTTTTSCGCAATTAAAATTTTAGTAAGTGACATTGTTTAGCTTGTCTCTAACAACACATACATTTCTTGTACATACATATGTATGTATATTTAAGACGCAAAATAAAGCCAGTTAAGCGGCATCTTTACAATAATTAGATTTTGCATGAGCACAATTGAAATTAAGTAAAAAATCTACAAWGTAAAWACAAGGGAAACTACCAAGAACAATAACACAACAAAAAATATTGTTGATCTTATCGGACCGCAGTGAACATATGCTGACATTGGCACCACGTAGGCGGCGTCGCCTCAACCGATGCCTGGAGGGTTTGAGGCAGCGTGAAGTGTTTAATATTCCATTTCCCAGTTGGCGAGGTGAGGCCACGAGTCGCAACTTTTGTCGCATTGAGCCGCCGTATTATTAGCCTATTGCAATAAGTGGCTTCCATTTGGTTGTTTTTCACCAGGCATAGACGTTTAAAGTTACCGAAATTTACAAAAATTTAATTTTTACAGTCAGTTACTATAAGATTGTAAAACTAAGACTGCGTCTAGAGTGTTAGAGTAACCAACTCCCATCGCCTAAATTGAAATTAAAAGATGCTGATATCAAATTAAGGGAAACTTTAAACGGTAAAGAAGAAACACACTTAGGGTTTATAAGGTTATATATCCACCAAATATTGCTTTTCATTTCTTGTCTCAACTTTTCAATGCCATCCAAAAGTTTGAATATTTTTCGAAAACGTGGAAAAAGTCACAGACTTGATAGTCAAGCCTGGAAAAGACACAACGCTGCCGTCATCATATCGACCAATAAGCTGATAGTCGGTTTTCTCCAAGCTTTTTGAAAAAGTATTGCTATCCAAAATATCTTCTTTTCTCCGTGCATACGAAACTATTAAAAATCGTCAGTTCGACTTTCGCGAGAAACATTGTACTATTAGCAAATTCTTACTTGAGTTGAACGAGTACTGCTCAGCGATACACAAAGTTAAAATGACTTTGCCAGAAAACTTTCATCAGTTGTTCATATTAGACCTTACTAACAGGCAATTTACAGTTAAAGTTAAGGAATTTATCTTAAAGATGGATATTTTTWACCGCAGACATTCCAACGAATGCAAAAGTACTAATCTCAACATTCGCAGAAGACACCGCTACTTAGTTTCGAAGCAAATTCCCTGTGAAAACACACCAGCAAATCACGAAAATCTCTTTATTCTTGATTAAACCGCTTGAAGTTTCAAATAGCTCTATGTTCTATTTGCCAGCGCTTTTGACAAAAGATTTTGTGACTATGGTTTCCAGTCGGAACGTTTTGTCTTTTTAAATTAGCACCCAACATTTTACAACATAAGCATTTACCATATTTTAAAATATTTAATATATACACAACTACTATATAAATATAAGTCGGGTTTTCCTTCCTGACGCTATAACTCCAGAACGCACGAACCGATTTCCACGGTTTTGCATTCGTTGGAAAGGTCTCGGGCTCCGTTAGGTTTATARCAAAAATTCAGGAAAAATTTCAACAGATAAGCGGGAAAATCTCTTTTACATACAGGCAATCTCTGATACAAAGCATGTACTACAAACCAATATTTTAAATAGATGGCGCCGGAGCGTGAAACATACAAAACGGTATTGTGTTCACTGTGAAATTGTGAAAAAAAATTCAAAAAATAATTTATTCGTTTCTTAACATTTCAATTGGAAACCATCAAATCAATCGTGTGTATTGTGCAAATTTTTATTCCATTTCAACAGCTTCGTGCATTTGAGGTTAAATTCCCCCCTCTGCGCATAGTCCAAAATACCTAGAAGACGACGTGCGAACAAGACATGCAAGATATCAACAAGTGTATTCACAGAACTTAAGCGAAGAAARACAAAATTTAATAAGAGGAAATGCCCAACTGAGACAACGCGTGAGGACACGAAGATCATTGGCATCATACAATCGCTTGGCATTCCAATGTGATCCCACTGCGAACTACAGTGATGATAAAAATTTAGATATTGGACCAATGACGACTATATGCCGATATTGCAATGCGTTAAAGTTCAAAATAGAAACGGCTATATTGTGCTGCGCAAGTGGAAAAGTTAAGCTGGATCCATTACTTACACCACCATATCCATTGAAACCATTGTTCGAGTGAAAGTGAGATAAAAGGACAAATATATAATTTGCACAGTTCAATGGTGCCAACATCAGATGAACCGCATCAATTTCTGCAAATATATTTCATTTAGTCGATCAGCTGAMTATGCGATGCATTATACAGGGAACACAACAGTTAAATAGACGAATTATTGAGCAGTTGCAATCATTTCTTCAAGCTAATAATGCTGTTTTTAATATTATATGTTCAAAACTGCATTGGAACAAATGCTATCTGATATGCACAAATTTGTCATAAGACCCCCTGTTGTACCCCAACAGKTCAACATGTGCGAAGATTCAATGYACCCATCGTTAATGATGTTGCTGCAATTATTGTTGGCAATCYAACTAAATCGCGAGACATTGTCGTTCAGCAAAGAAGCAATRTYATGCATCGTGTACGAKGCGTTACAATATCCAATTATTTATTGGCAAGGGCAAGACGGATACGACATCACGTTGAAGATGATCGATCCAATTACAGGTACARTATTCACACACTAATTATTGCTATTATTGGTTTCCATTAACAATTCATTTAATTTTGCGTTTTCAGGCGAATCAACGAATAAAAATCTAAGCGCAATGAATYACTATGCGTATCGTATGATGATTCGTACACATGAGGAGAATGTCGTTYTGAAGTGCCGTCGGCTATTCTAGCAATTCGCTGTCGACACGTATGTATGTCAAAATCGAGACCGAACGTTTAGCGTTCATCAGGCAAAGCTACGATCTAAGGACTATATACGATACACTTGCGTGTTTACTAAGTATCGAGTTTTTGGTAACACACGGGTG
>NW_017536363.1:11307-14260 GCF_001853355.1 Bactrocera latifrons | reverse complement strand
TTATTCACCAGCAAAGAAATCTGTATACTGTTATTGCTGCCGTCTATTTAATACCACTACTGATACAACCGTTTTTGTGGTAAACATACCGATTTTGTGTGAATAATTATGTCCGCCAGTGTATCTAGCTTTTAGGCTGTTAAATATTGGTTAAATCGAAGTTAATCGCTTTTGTTGCTTTTTCTGAACATGTACTAATGAATAATCACATGTTATAACTATGGTTTTAAAGTTATGGGGTATTTATTTAATTATCTAGCTCATTAGATTTGAAATTTGTCTGAATCTTTTTGGTTTGGGGCAAACCAGACCTAAACTTTTGTACCCCTGTGAACGCCATTTCTCCAAAGAAATGAAGATGGAGCTAATATCCTTTGCTGTACCTAATGTTAATATACCCGATATACCTGCACCCAGTCTGCAAGATAAAGAAATTTTGGCTCCCAATCCACAATTGGTGGAAAAAACGTGGTTCAGTGTCACGATACGAGCGATCTAAATTTGGCCCCTTCTGTGGCAGAAGAGTCTGCAATGGATATGATGTATAATGTCTTTGATCATGCGGATCAAGATACTAAGTACTTTAATTATATCGTTTGAAGATGAAAGGTTTATATACAGGGAGAATCAAACAAATTTGAGTCTGACAGCTGTAACAAATAAAGAGCACAAACTGAATGGGAGTAGGACACATTTTATTCGATAGAGTGAAACATGCCAGACCCTTTCTCTGTTGCACCAACTGTGATTCTAATTTTGTTTTACCACTTTTTGTCAGGACGAGAATATTCATCCTCATAAAGCTTTTTAATAAAGATAGGCATAATTTGAAAACTGCTGTAAAAGCTGTATAAATTTCAWTTTGGTAAATTTTRTCGGTTTTGTTTTAACTAATAAATTGACAACAATCACGCCTACTTCTTATATAGCACAATTTGAAATTCAACTTGATTCGTTCAGTTTCCATTACGCAAATCAAGAAAAAATTAACTTATGACCAAAAAATTGATAAAATAAAAACTGTTCAAGCTACTATGTGTCGAAAATGTAGACTCCGTACAGGTGTCCGTATAGGTACAGTTGACTTTTGACTGAAAATGTCGGTCAATGTGTGATATAAATAACTGAAATTAAGGGATATCGGACCAACACTTCCCTTAGTCCTYATATACCTTTTTCTAACCACGGGGTGACTTTGTACCATATATGTATGTATATCGGCCAATATGTGAATTATCCCAATGAAAACAAGAGAKCGTATTTTACTTATAACGGTGTATCTTTGTGCCAAAAATAGATAAATTTGAGCGAAAACTTGGCTTAGTCTCTATATACATAACTAATATAATATCAGGATTTTCAAACATCCGGCTGATTTTACTAAGTAGGACTGGTTTTACACTACAGTACTTTCCTGGTTTTGATGATATGTCCAAAACTCACCAAAAAATTGGTAAAATCGATATCACTCGCTTACATTCTGTTTTAAACCAAAAAGGGTATCCAACCAAATATAAATTTTTACATAACATTATTTTTTTTTGTACTTTAAATAATGTACGAATGTGAACTTTGCTTTATAGAAAATGAAATATTTAATAAAATGAAATACATATAAGTTAGCAACAATAACATTTAAGGCAATCAAAAGACACGCGCATCCGTTCTACTCGCAAAAGTGCCGACGATACGTCTAGCGCAGTGTGGCGTGATTCTCTGGAAATCCAGCGGAACGTGGGAACCGACGTCAGCAGAACTGCAAGCGCATTAAGTTACCATAAGAATTATAAAATTTGTTAAGTTTAGAGTTAAGCGAGCGGTTGAACAATAAAGGTCGTAAGACCAGAAAAATAAGATAATCTTTACTTTCGACAAGTAAACCCATCACTTATATATATAAGTATAGGTTTATACTTAAAATAACGTACAACTTTTTTACACTTAATTGACAATATTGCTTATGAACAAAATTGTTATAAAATATGGATTTTGCTTATTGTACATATGTATGCATGTTATATAATATTTGTATTTATTTATACATATAAAAGTATGTACATATGTAGTATGTACAGTTATTCACTTAAGTAAGTATACACCATCTTMATTTTTGAAGATAATTCAAATGAAAGTGTTTCCCAATATACTAATGGCACGTTTTTACACAAAGCATGTGTGCATTGGCACTCACTTCAATATCAATATGAATATATATACAGTGGCTCAAACGCATAATCGGACAGTGGTTTTTATACGAAAATTTATTTTAATTGAAAGAAAAAAGCCAGAAAAAAGAACAATCTCTCCTTTTTCATACAATCAAAAAAAAAAACAAGAATAAATTCATTTTTACAAAACAAATTTAACAAAAGCAAAATAAATCAGAATTCTTAAGCACAAACAAATAAGCGGACACTAAACAATATTGTCATAATAGTGCAAAAAAAGCAACAAAAAAATGCTCAATATGAGGTTTAATATTTTGTGGGGTATCCTTTAGAGTCAATTACAGCTTGCAGTCTTCTGGGCATAGAATTGACCAAATTTTTACAAACTTCTGGCTCAATTGAATACCAAGCCTCTAAAAGTCCTTTTTTTAACTCATCTAGAGTTTGAATTTGCTTTTGTACACTCTTCTGGCCAGCTCCTCCCAAAGATGTTCAATGACATTTAGGTCTGGACTTTGGGCAGGTGTTTGGAGCAGCTTGGGGCAGTGGTGGATCAACCACATCTGTGCAACGTTCGATTTGTGCTTCGRATCATTATCTTGGTAAAATGCAAAGTTTTCCAAAATTCCAAGCTTCTCCGCACTCTGCTTCAAATTTTCTTTCAAAATGTTGAGGTATCCAAATCTGTCCATTTTTCCATCCACGAARCACAAATTGCCTACACCAGCACTTGACATACAGCCCCAAACCATGACTGAACCTCCTCCATGTTTAACTGTGCCCTT
>NW_017536363.1:7503-8652 GCF_001853355.1 Bactrocera latifrons | reverse complement strand
GTCACGAAGTTTGCAACACCCAGATGAAAACGTCGGAGACCCTATAAAATATACATGTGTATATACATATACATATATAAAAGATCAGTATGTTGAGCTGAGTCGATTTGGCCATGTTCGTCTGTCTGTCCGTCTATCTTCTGTATATGAACTAGTATCTCAGTTTTTAAGATATCGTTTTGAAATTTTGTAAACATAATTTTCTCTTCAAGTAGCTGCTCATTTGTCGGAACTGCCGATATCGGACCACTATAACATAYAGCTGCCATACAAACTGAACGATCGGAATCAAGTTCTTGTATGGAAACTTTCACATTTGACATGGTATCTTCACGAAAGTTAACATGTATTACTGCTTAATAGGGACCATACACGACACACATATGCGTTCGATCTATGTGAATTCGTTTCGTCCATACATGACACACAAATCCATTTTGCGCTCGTTCTTCATACAGTTAACATGTGCGACAGGCAACCGGAACATTTCTTCGAATTTATTTCGAATATAGCACTTTTATCTATTTCTTTGTATTTCGTTAGAAAGTTATTCCAAATTTTTTTTTTCTCAATTTAATTTTTATATTTATCGCTTTTTCGTTTGCCAAATTGTCAATTCATTTTTTATAAAATAAATAAATTCTGATACGAACTCTTTATTAGAAGCTTCAAACAATCGATTATTTTGCTTAAATCTCTTTAAAAATTATCTAACATTATTTCCACAAAGTTATAGATTGGAATTCGAAATATTGTCGAAGCTAGAAGGGAAATAGTCACCGAGCGTCTAGCAGATATATGAGCGCTTGGGCAAAACCGAAAACTTTGAAGCGCGATTTCTCGGTTTTTAATTTTTACGATTCTAAATTGGCGGGCAGGATAGAAAAATCATTGGAATAAAATATCTTCTATTTAAGCTAAAAAAATATTTAGAAAAGAACATATTTTTGAACATATTTTTAAATAACATAAATTAAATTTTTTTTTGGTGAAAAACCACTTTTTTTCAATCAAAAAAAATCTTAGTTTAAATTAAATATAAATCTTTGAATTTTTTGTTTCCGATAGAAATTGCGACCTGCAAGTTAACGGCTGCATACGCGTCACTTCTGGTACAGACACCAACAAGTGAACAAGTGTTTTGAGTTA
>NW_017536363.1:1756-7188 GCF_001853355.1 Bactrocera latifrons | reverse complement strand
CCGCATTAGGCTGGTACAGCGCAACAACATGGCCACAACCAGCAACAGCAACATCAGCAAAACCAACACGTACAAATGCAACTGCAATCGCAGGTGCAACAGCAATAGCGMAGTAACAGCTACAACAGACGCTACAACTGCAGTTGCTAATTCAACATCACCTATATTAAACTTAAATCACAATCTTTTCAACAAGACCTGTCGCTTGAGCAGCGCACATAAGTAGAGCACCGCTTATCTACCAGCAGCAACAGCAAGCACCACCTGATGCTACAACCACTGCAGCACATGTCAACGGTACATATGATCGATATCAATTAGAGTCCACAATGTATCGCTTCATCTGYAGTGAATTCGGCTCAACGCACTTTGCATCAGTCGCCGCCTCCACGCTACATACTTTATTTGAGGGGAGTACTGTGGGCACACAKATAAGACATATCACATGTGGCAGCACTGTTTGTCAGTTATTATATTATTTCATTCTCTTTATATTCTTCCTAGAAATTTACAGTTTCAACTGAATTATAAGCTTTTAGTTTTAAAAAGCGTCACTTTTGGTACAGACGCCAACAAGTGAACAATTGTTTTGAGTTATCTTAATAAATATTCATTTAAATACTAAATATGGTATGGTATACAATATGGTATACAATACAATATGTAAATTTAGTTTTAGCATTCAATAAAATGAACCGCAACATGTTTTTGTTTGCAAGTTCATCTGATTCAGATGAAAACCATCAAAAAATKACCATAAGGTTCAGAATTCGTGATAAAATAATCCCATGGCTTTACGTGAAGCAGCTTAAGGACATTTTTAACTTAACGGGCATTTATCAAACGCATTGGTGGTACAATGCTGTTAAAAAGATTTCAAAGTTCGGCAATGTATGTGCAGCGTTSCTAACATCTGCTAACAATTTAAAAATTCAACATATTGCAGATGTTTTGTAAATAAAAATAATAATACAGATATAGATACGGGAAATGAAACTCAATTAACTGAAATTGGTCAGAAATTAAAGATAACATTGTGCTAGGTATAAATAATAATTGAATTAAACGTTCTAACAACCTTTGAATACATATTTTGTTTTAAGAAATATATTTTCAATAATTTGGAATTAACATATCGTATAGGTATATTGGTGTTTCTGAACTTTTCTCTTTAAAGTGTCAAGGTCATGAGTTTTAATCTGCAACTGCACAGCTTTTATTTGCATATCTGCTTTATGTATGTACCTCTTCTTTTATTTCTTTAAAGCAGTTAGTTTCTCAAGATTTTTACTTCCACTGTAACATCAATCCCCATAGCTTAGAAGAGTTGCTCATCTGTTTCTGTTTCGAGGCTTTGTTGAATGATATTTTCTTGTTCGTGCTTTTGATCAGCAAATACCTATTTTGGTATTATTATTTTAATCATCTATTATTTTATTTATTTAATTAATACTATTTACTTGTGTCGGTCTTACTTTTCGCCAAAATGTAGCATCTTTCATCGGTGGCCCGGCAGCGTTAAGTTTTAGTGTCAATGCATCCCATAGCTTATTTGATGAAACTTTGCCTTGYCCACAATTAGGCAAACTATTATTTGCTAAGTTCTGATGCTGTAGCATWAAACCGCTCATCAAATTTCTTTGACGCATATTCATTTTGTTTACATTTCATCTTAAATCATTACTTATAAATAATTATAATGCATTTTTAATAAACTGAATAAAAGAAAAATGACCTGCAACTTTTTGGAAAATCATATTCGAAAACATCGAATTTCATTAAATTAAGGCCAAAAAGCTGAATCATGGACTTAGTGGGTCAAAATATCTGGAAATAATACTWGAAATTGAGTGGTTAGCATACATCGATGTCTAGGGACAATAATAGCAACAAATTGTAAGCCAAAACCTGCTAAAACTTATGTAATTARCTTTAAATTATATACATAAGTAATCATCAGTATACGTACACTTTTTTGATATAAATTAGGCGCATTTTCAGCTTTAGCACTAATTTTTTTTATTTGTTTAAAAAAAAATATTTTGATATGCTATATTTAATGTTAAATATACATATCTTGAAATGGATAGCAAAAAAAAACCTAAAAATTTATTAATTTTAAAATAAATAAACGTGTCGTAATTTAATGGAACTATGTGTATGTAAACTTTATTGGTCGACTGTATATGATATAATCTAAAAACATTTTTGATTTGTAAATAACTTTATTTTTGTGCTGAGAATCTTAGTTAAATTGTTTAGTGCTTTTTTATACTGAGGAAATCGTGTGATTTGCCATTTTTACGTAGCTTTCTCGTTTTCTTTGTGAGTTCTTGAATAGTTTTCATAAATGTGTAAACTTCATCTTCTAACATATCCGAATTTAAGTCCAATCCCTTTTCCATAAAGTCACATCCAGTAGCCATAGCAGCTTTAAATAGCTCTCTTCAATTCGGTTTCGTAACTCTTGAGCCCCATTGGGAGTGTATTGCGTTAAAGATGAATTTTCCACGGTGTTGTAGCTCAAGTTCCGTGTACAAATCCATTTTGATATTGTGTCTAGGTGGGCTATATGTCACGGTAATACTTATTTTTCCGAAACTAATAATAATAATTAATAAAGAAAAATACATTTATTGCATTTAGATACATACATATGCATTATTTCTCAATCAGATGGATTCACCAGCGCTATTCGATGAATTTTTTTTTTAAGTAATGCCCTACAACGTCTTTGACTCCCGTAAAAGGTACATGTAAAATTCTCATTTTAGTTTTCAATTTGTTTCTATACATTTGCATGTAGARCAACTGGCATTAAAACGGAAGAGTTCAATATTTCTGGTTGCTAGAACTCAGAGGAAAGCTTTTTAAAGCAAAAAGTAAATAATTTGAGTGTGGATGGAAAGGATAATCCAATACTTCATTATATTTATACTTTTTTCAGATATTTTTAACATGTTAAAACTATTTCCACCCAACTAGAAAAATTGTCTTAAGAGTTGGTAATATGTAAAAGAAGATGGACAGCTTTTTGAAAGAAAATGTAAGTTTATGTCCATAAAAGTTTTTATTGTTCTATAAGTATTCAGCAATACAAAGAGAACGTATTGTTTAAATATTGTTTTTTAAGCATTATTTGAGTATTTTCTAACTGCATTTGTTCTCTAATCCAAAAAAAGGGGAAAAAGGACCGTCTGTGAATGTAATATGCTAATTAGGAAGGTTCTTCAATCAGTACAGGGATAATGGGATGCCCAACTTATTCCAGTGTGAGAGCGCCTCAAAATAAGCGTGTTTTATAACATTTCCCATTATGGCCAGATCGAACAAAATAAGAAGTTTTGGGCATTTTAAATCAAAATACCCAACATTTATTACGATTGCAAATTATACATTGGACTTTTAATATATGGCGAAACTACTTAATTCCTTTTTTATAATTTTATGGTATATCAAAAAAACTGACTTTCGATCTTTCAATACTTAATAAGGTGAATTAAGCCTGTCAGTTCGCAATCAATAAATGTTTTTCATCATTTTTAATTGAAATATAATTTTACTATGCAAAACGATTCATGAATTATATACATATGTATATGTAGCGATCTTGAATGGCGGCAACAAATTCCTCTGTTCTTATACATATATTTTGGGTATAATTTCAATCTGGCCGTTCCAGTCATTCCAATTGCAAAACGTCAAAACCTACTCAATCCAGTCAACTGTCAAAGTTCGGTAGGTTAGCGGATCTCACATTTCCAGTGACAGGAGAGTTGGGGATCTCTTTATCTCTCAATCAGTATGCCAACTGACTGGCGAAGAAATCGGCAACACCCAAAAAGAAATTGCTGTTTCCCTAACAATAATTGCAGCCAGAGATTAAGAGATCCCTAACTCTCCTCTCCATATATTAAAACTCCAATGTATAATTTGCAATCGTAGTAAATGTTGTGTGTTTTAATTTAAATGCCCGAAGTTCTTATTTTGTTCGATCTGGCCATAATAGCTGGAATAAGTTGGGCATTTCATTATTCCTGGCTGCAGCTTTGGAAATGAACGAGAAACTAAAATGCGACAGCTTTGCTACAGCAACGGTTAGTAATCTACATATACATATGTATGTATAATTGCTATATGAGGGAATATCAGTTTACGGCAGGAAGGGCATAAAAAGTTCCGAAAAAATCAATGACATTCCTTCGAAACTTGATGGTCATCGCAGAATGGTTGGGGCCATGGATAAAATGATACTAAACTCTCGTATTGGCTGTTCCCTGATTAGGTTCGTAGCGATAGAGATCAGGGAATTTCGAAATTAATAGAAATGTTTATATAAATTAATCAATGATTTTACATTTTAACATTTATACATACATATATGTATGCATTTTCAAAGTGTTTAATTTAGTGTTTTATATAACTTATCGAAAATGCCAAAAATAAAGAAGTATGTGGTCGGAATATATGTAAGTATATTACCTTTGGAAATGTATTATTATTTTAATTAACGCATTTTAGAACATAGCGTGTGCTGAGCGTTCATTTATGCATATGTATGTGTTTGAAGAAACAGTGGTTAATTTAAATGTGCAAAAATGTGATCAGCGCGTGAAAACAGTGTCCACATTTCAAAAAGAAAAATTTATTCATAAATTTGGAAGCATCTGGAAGTTTAACCAAAGAACATCTTCTGAAATATTTATTCTACTTTTATTATTTGTCTTACATTTTATAGATTTAGTGTATTTATAATGATGATCCCTTCATCCAACCCTCATAATGTGTTATGGTTTTGGAATAAAAAAAGAGCTTCGGCCTTTTTTCCACAACCGCAYATATTAAATTGAATCTTAAGACTGACCTAATTGACATTGCTTGTTAGTTTTCTTACTCCTAATCATAGGGCTAGCTGTACTAGCATTATTTGTGCGCTTTATTCTAATATTAAGATTAACTGTATGTATGTTTATAGTTGAGTTGACGTTCACATAACAGGAATACGCTCACTCTTAACTTAGTTGAATTTGGAACATATATATTATTACGATATTATTATGCTAGTACGATATTAAGCATTTACTATATGCATATACATAAGTATATAATTACTACATGTTTAGAATATGGGAATGTAACCCTTGGATTCGAGATTCTCCTGAATTTCGTCAAAAAAAATACATAATAATTTTATTAAATTCTAATTAATTCAGTAGTATAAAATAAGTTCTTTTTTCTTTTTATAAATGCGTAATTTGTAAACATTTTTAATTTGGAGTTTTAAGTATGATTGTAATAGCTTAGCGTATCCATGTATGTATAGTGCTTAAATAAAAGAAACTTTGTTTTATGTTAATATTAAAGTTAATATAAATTATGGTAAGTAATTATTGTTTTATATTTTTATAATTTTATTTTCAACAATGGTAAGT
>NW_017536363.1:0-1636 GCF_001853355.1 Bactrocera latifrons | reverse complement strand
AAAAAAAAAGAAATGCACCTGTGAAGGGTATATTAGCTTCGGTACAACCGAAGTTAACCTTTTATCTTGTTTTTAATTATGCTATGATTAATTTTGTTGTTTTGAACATCTAAAGGTATAGTTTTTATTGTTGTATGAAATGAATTGTTATAAATTTTTACGGCTTTACACATTTGAATAGTAATTGGAACTATTTCTTCTAAATTTAGTGTTCTGATACGTTCGGTAAGAGTATTATTTATTCTTTCTACATCTGAATTTCCTATGTGGCTATGTTTTTTAGTGGTATAAAATTATTAAACATTCCCGGATTGGTTTTCAATTAAATTCATTATCGAAAACCAACTTTTTTATATGGCCTTTAATTGACAAAAATTCATTAATTTTATCTATGATCGTTTGATTATTTCTATCGGGTAAATAGAAAGAAATGACTGTTAACATATGTATCTTTTGTATATGAACAATTTCATTAACTGTATTTGGTGTTTCGGTAATTTGAAATTTAGTTTGATTGGATTTCTATCATATTTTCCACAATTACATATGTATATCGCAATTATTTATTATTTCATGGATTTAGATTTTTAGTTCTGGATGATACAATTTATGCTTCATTCCCTCGTAAGTTGCAATAATGCCTGAATGTCCTACTTCGATTTTATGGAAATGCGATATTTGTCTCTTTATTTCGTATTCATCTTCGATGTCTTTGGCAAGGTTTTACAATTTACAAAAGAAATATTTTGAATGTTTGCGAAAGTATTTAAAAGTATTTGTTCTACTTCATTATGTTCTTTTTCATTAAGTTCAAAATATATAGCGATCTTATCTTTTTCAAAATGTTTATTTACAATATTAATGACGTCTCACAGCGTTAATATCTCTTATATCGATAAAAATGCGTTTGTTTTTGAAAATATTTTCTACTTCTTTTTCTTTTGCTTCGACTAAGATTAATTGCTGTTTGAAACGATTTACGACTGTATTGAGAATGCTAAAGTGAGTGTAGGGATTTTCTTCAAGAGAATGGCTAGTTTGGACTTCTATTGAAAGCATTGTTTGGTCTTATTGTTCACTAGCGTTTAAATCTTTTATTTGCAACATTTTGTTAAGGGTCATTCGGAATTCACCATCTTTATTTCATCACTGTTAATTCGACCAAGAAAATCCGCTATTTTATTCTCTTTACCGGTTATATAATCGATTTTTGCATCGTACTCTCCTAATTGTACTAGCCAAAGTTGTAGTTTTGAATTTTTTTTCTGTAGCCATTTAAGTGGTTGATGATCTGTGTTTAGATCGAATTCTCTCCCATATAAGTAAGGTCTGTAGTATTTTACTGACCATACTATTGCTAATAGTTACTTTTCGATGGTTGAGTAATTTTTCTCGTGAGTATTTAATGTGCGTGAAGCATATGAAATTGGGTGGTCGGCTTGTGTGAGAACTTGCTAGCGT
Organism: Bactrocera latifrons; assembly: GCF_001853355.1. NCBI lineage: Eukaryota > Metazoa > Arthropoda > Insecta > Diptera > Tephritidae > Bactrocera > Bactrocera latifrons. The sequence goes on along the minus strand of NW_017536363.1, from coordinate 175 downwards.
ATGTAGTTAACTTAAAGCTTTTTGTAAAAAAAGCCGTTATATAACTTGGCTTATTAACGTTAATCTTTGCATATTTTTTCAGATATAGACCATAGGATAGCTATTTTAGAATAGTCTTTTATAAATTTCCTATAAAGGCCGGTAATGCCTAAGAAAGTTTTTATTTGCTTTTGAG
>NW_017536362.1:0-1330 GCF_001853355.1 Bactrocera latifrons | reverse complement strand
ACCTTCGTCCAAGTTTATTTCGACTTTCTTTGACATGTTGTTAATGGTTTTGTAATTGCTACATAATCTTGAATAAATTTTTGATAGTAGCCCATCATGCCTTAATAGCTTCATAGTTTTCCTATTGTTTTCGGTTTTGGAATTTTGAAAATTTCTTACAATTTTTGGGAACAGTTTTTTTAATTTTTTTTTACCACAATATAATAAACTTTAATTCTCTTTTATATTTTTGTTCTACTGCAAATATTAATGTTGACCTATTTCTTAAATGCAATTACCTTGTTTCAACGGATTTTATGATCATCTAAACTTTCTGTCCATATTGACATGGCAAACATTTTCAGTACGATCCCTTAAATGTTGTCCTTATATTTGAAAAATATATATTAACATCTGGCAATGGGTACTTATCCACAATAGTGATTTCATTGATTTTTATATTTCAAATCGAAAGCAATTCTAAGTTTACGTGTGCCAACATTGTTTAATCCTCTCTAAGGAACAATCCAGATAGGTGAATTGTACGGACCTGAGATGAATAGTTGTTCAACTCACCAATCGTTGGAAGTGAGAGAACAATTGCTAAACGTTAAAACCTCTTGAACTCAATCAGCTGTCAAAGTTCAGAATGTTTTAACGTTTAGCATTTTTAATTTTTTCTCGCCATTTTTAATTTTTTCTTTGTAACGGCCGTTAGTTCGAAAAATAGCGAAGTAAAAACAGCACTCAGCTTGGGAGATGTAAGTACGTTTTAACTTTTATTAAATAAATTTTGCATTTCTTTAACACTTTATAACTTAATATTACACACAAAAACAAGCAGTTGGAGAAAGTGTGTTGCTGGCTACAGCAAAAGAGGACGGATATTTAATTTCCCAAATAGGGGAACGGATCTCGAACGGTGAGTAATTAAAAAAAAACCTTAAATAATGCAAAAATATCTTAATATATTTACGTGACTATGTAGAAACCGAGAATTTAATTAAAAAGGTTTTTGATAAAGTTGAAATATGTGTTTCGATAGTTTTGAATATCGTTTAATAGAGCAATTTAAATATATTTTCGTGTACATTTACATGTGAAGATGTCAAAAATAAGTTTCCAATAACACTAAAATCTGTTTGTATATGTGTTTCGACATACCAAAATTTAAATCAAATAAATTATTTTAAAGTAACGACTTATCATTTAATTTTTATAATATTATAGTTATAAAAGCGAACTTTTAAATATTCAACGGGTTTATCAAAATAAAAGTTAATTTTTTCGCCACTTTTTGCACTATTTATTATTCTTTTTTTCTTTTACTAGCCGTAAATGTTGGCACAAA
>NW_017536361.1:0-1327 GCF_001853355.1 Bactrocera latifrons | reverse complement strand
AACGCGAGGTGAAGCAAAAGCTATTGTTTCGAAAGCGCCACTGACAAATGACGGATTCGCATTGGCTTGGAATAATTTGTTGTATAGGTATGAAAACAAGCGAGTGCTTGTCAACTCACAACTAAATTTATTGTTCAAGCTTCCGCATATCTCAACAGAATCTGAGACCGAACCCAGAAATTTACACCGGGAGATTAATAGCTGCATTTCAGCTTTACAAATACATGACATCACTGTAGAAAGCTGGGATGCCATATTCACGTATTTGTGTTCTATTCAACTACCGGACTATACACTGTCGCTTTGGGAACAATCTCTGGATTCGGATTCAGAGATCCCAAAATAGGTTAAGTTAGACAAGTTTCTAACCAAACGGGTTAAAACGCTAGAGAGAGTATCAAACCTCAAAGGCGAGTTGAGTGCTCAACCCAAGATTGAGTCGGATGATTGGATCCAAACCCATCAATTCCCATCACGCGAAGAAAACCAATATGAAATGTAAACTGTGTTCATCTCAATCGCATATTTTGAATTTTGAATTCATTGAGATGCAGCCTAACGCACGGTTAAATGCTTTCAGAAAACTTCACGTCTGTCTAAACTGTTTATCAGACTCACATGAAGTCAAAAATTTTAAAAGTATGTTTAATTGTAATAAATGTAAACAGAGACATCACTCTATGATTCACAGSGATCAGAGTGAAGAAATAGGTCAGATATTCGACAACACAGACACTACTGAGATTTCTACTAAATTTCATGTGGCCTCTATTAAGGGCAATATTTCAAATGTGCCTACCAGTCGAAGCATGATCTTAAGTACAGCCATGGTGGCCATATGTCACAACAAGAGCACCTTCACTGTATGAGCCCTGATTGATTCGGGATCTGAAGCCACCTTCGCAAGCAATAGTCTGCAAAAACGCTTACATCTGGCAMGCAAAACGGTCATCGCGCGAGTTTCAAGATTGAATAATACCATATAAGGACGAGTTCAATCGGTATGCTCGATTGCAATTGGCTCGCCCCGCAACAAAAGTTTAAGACTAGAAGCGGAAGCGTTGGTAAAATACCAAAATTGACTGGACTGYTTCCATCCAGGTCAATTAACCCCTCGATTTTAAAAACGTTACCTAATATCCCCTTAGCGGATAATAATTTCTATACGAGAAAGGTTGACTTGTTGATTGGACCGGATCTTTACCCGAAAATCATTCTAAATAGGGTAAAATCGAAAATCTTCGGATCACTTCTTGCACAACGTAGAGTGTTCGGTTGGATCTTAACAGGTTCCGTTCCCTCCGAAGAAGCGAAAATAAATGGCAAA
>NW_017536360.1:0-1303 GCF_001853355.1 Bactrocera latifrons | reverse complement strand
ATACGACAAGCGCCTTTTACTCAAAAAATCGAGTTCGAGCAAAAGCTCACGTTTTATGCATGAGACCCAATATCACTAACAAAATTACAATAAACGACCATGTATTTAAAAACGAAGAAAATTTAAAAGAAATTAATGAATTAAAATATCACAAAAATATCTCTCATATTGGAATATCATTTTTATGTTTTATTGTGATTATAATAATAATTTTAATATCTTGCAAAATTAAAAAAAAAAGAAAACCAACACTATTCAAACTCAGAAGAGTTTTCCATTAAGGGAGGGAGGAGTTATGTGTATATAAACATATAAGTTAGTAAGATCAATGCCAAATGGATTGCGTGAGGTTTTAAAATAACGTAGCTTTTCAACAAAATATGGAACTTAATTTTTTTATCATTCTTACTGCTTTCGTAACTAATTTTAAAGCTGAACACAGACTGGTGCCGATATTTACTTGTTGTTACACTAAAACTCCGTTATCTCTAAAATGAAAATAGGAATACACATTTATGTTTTTGTATTTTGAACTGAAGAATATAAAGAAATATTATACATGTAAAAAAATTGAACAGAATTATCTATTAATACTGTGTTTTTACTTCTCTTTAAAAAATATGTCCGGTGAACGAAGACTTTATGGCTAGCTAATAACCTTTTGCCTATTTATGATTAGCACTGCCTTTTCTGTTGGAAAAAAAGAAAAACTGTAAGCAGGATAAAGAAATAAGCAAAAGAATGTATGTACTACGTACATTAGACCTGGCGTTATTTTTATACTCTCGCAACAAACTTGCTAAAGAGAGTATTATAGTTTTGTTCACATAACGGTTGTTTGTAAGACCTAAAAATAAAAGAGTCAGATATAGGGTTATGTATACCAAAGTGATCAGGGTGACGAGTAGAGTTGAAATCCGAATGTCTGTCTGTCCGTCTGTCCGTCCGTCCGTGCAAGCTGTAAGTTGAGTAAAAATTGAGATATCAGGATGAAACTGAAGATGGGCAAAATCGGCCTACTGCCACGCCCGCGAAATGGCGAAAACCGAAAACCTACAAAGTGTCATAACTAAGCCATAAATAAAGATATTAAAGTGAAATTTGGCACAAAGGATCGCATTACTACTAACTTTTTTGTACATATCTCGAAACTACTACAGCTATCTCAATCAAACTGTATGGAGTCGTTTTCTTTAGGCATTTCCATATACAGTTCAAAAATGGAAGAAATCGGATAATAATCACGCCCACCACCCATACAAAGGTTATGTTGAAAATCACTAAAAGTGCGTTAACCGACTAA
>NW_017536359.1:0-1269 GCF_001853355.1 Bactrocera latifrons | reverse complement strand
TTTACAAGGTGCAGTAATGTTTATGGCCAGACACTGTTTTTTTTTTACACTTGGTTTTCAGTATAGCAATACAAAACTTGAAATAATTAGTCTTAWTRTGGCTACAAATTGCTCTTTTTAAAAGATTTGGAGTTGATTTATAATAAAGTATTTATATGTAAACATTTTGTGCACTGCCTTTTATTGAATTTTCCGTTCCAGTGTTACTGATTCTGAACTCTACAGAAATAAAAAATTTTATTTCTTTTATTAACATATCAACCAATGACAGTTAGGTTATGCAATGATCTAATTAATAAACAAATTTAAAAACTGCTCCTCACACTTCTTTTACAAACAAGAAATCTATTGCGGTTAAAAAAAGATTCAATTCAATTACATATGAGTGGGAAATCATGTRCGTCTTTGAAGTGGTGTCAGTATATAGGTTATCTGCGCAAATTCGTTGCTATCAATTCTGATCTGAAGTTGTGCCCCATGTAACTCAAAAGTCTGCCACTGCTTGCAGGTTTGCCACAAACCTTTGGGAATTTTCCACTCTTCACTTTCACACTAATTTTCTCTATACTCTCACCCTCATATTTTCCTTAAGTTACGTCACTTTAGGTCATTGGTTGTGTTAGAGCCTCTCGCGTGTTTTTCTAGATTACTTGAATTGTTGCGGCATACTTCAACAACTGGTGTGTGCTCACTTGGCTAATGGATAAAAGTGGTAATGTAAAGTAAGTCCATATACATAGTTTTTCCTTAGCAAAAATATAACAAAGTTAGTTCAAGCTATACCAGAGAGCAATAATATTGTTCTCCAACACCAACGGCGACACCGTTAATGTTAATGGAGAGCGGTGTAGACTGATGACAGCCATTTTTTCTTGACAACATCTGGTTCCAATAAGACGAGGCTACATGCCATACAGCATATACAGCAACCTAACTATTTCGATGAAAGTTTGGAGATTCAATTATTCAAAGAAATTGTGACTCCAAGAAGTTGTGATTTAGTACTATTATACCGTGTTTTGTGGTATTATTTGAAGTCATTGATTAGCAATAAACCAGATTTTTTTCAAGCCTAAGAAGTCCACATTTAATAGAAAAAGTACTCAAAAATTGTGTTCATCGAATTCATTCCTGCAAAAGAAGTCGTGGATGCCGTGTTAATGATGTTATATTCACGTAAATATATTTAATTGTAGCAGGTGTACTTCACAATAAATAAAAACATTTAAATTCACAATTATTTAAGTTTTGTTCACCTATCGGTTGATG
>NW_017536358.1:0-1334 GCF_001853355.1 Bactrocera latifrons | reverse complement strand
TAAATCAAAAATTCTTTCAAACCGAGAAAGCTAAATCTATAAGTCTTGTTTGGAAGAAATCATTACAGTATTCCATCACACACTATGAAAATGAATAAAATCAGATAATAACTATGCACAGTGTCCATATAACGGTTATGTTGAGGTAACTTACTAAAGAAATACCTCATAAGCCTTACATTTCACAATATATATCATAATACGGTAGCAAAAGGCTTTATAGGAACGGGTGTAAAAATTTTACAATGCCACGAACACTATTAACCCTAAAGTGAGATTCTCCTCTTCTCGTACGCTGCGTGAAAGAGCGAATTCGGATGATAACCATGCCAACTTTCCTTAAAACAAACTTTTAAATTCCACCCGACTCTTTCACTTTACAAATGAAACATGAATGAAGTTATTAATATAAAGTTTTTCACAAGCTCTCAGGTTATTTTTTCTGAAGCCAGAAATTGTCGAAATCGGACTATCACTTTTGAAGAACCCAGACACCAATAGCAAATAGGTCATTTTGTGAGTATTGGAACTAAGGGAGTACATTTTTGTGATGTCAGCATTTTCTTGTGTGAAAAATGAGTAAAATCAGATACCTACTTCTCTTAGTGCCCATATCTATGTCTATCGGCTAAAACGTAAGGAATTTTAAGAGGTCTCTGGGCTTCCTCGTGTAAAACACAGCCTTTTTTAAACATTTTTTTCTCATATAAAAAAAAATAAATATTTTATTCGAATTTTTTATTGTTAAAAGCATACCCTATTAATAAAGAAGTTTTGAAATGTTTGAAAAAAAAATTAAATCGGCCATTGCGACGCCATTTCCGGTGACCCCTCGGAAAAACGATGCGCACGCGTTGGCAAAATATCTCCTTACAAGATCATCCAAAGTGACAAATACGTATTTCAGTTAAAACCTTAACTTAGAACATGGTCAAAATAAAAAACAGAAAACTGGATTTTAGGCAAATACTTTTACAAAACCAATTAATTTAAAATTTCAGCGAAAATTCCCCGACATTTTTATTTAATTAGTTGTAATCGAAAAAAAAAAATCTTTAAGAATTATATCTCAAAGGCCTGTGTAAAATTCAATGAAAATCAGTTGAGTAGTTCACGAGAAAGCTTGCCAACCGCATTTTCGAGCAAAAATTCGTTCAAAGACGGCGCACTTATCCTAACTAGCCTCGAACGCACACGTTCTCAAGGCGCTATCTCCGAAACTATTACTTAGATCAACTAGAAAATTTAGGACATATTCCAGATGTGTTGTAGAATTTAAGCTGACAATAAAAAAATTGAAAGCTGTAAACCCATGTTATTAAGAACAATCTATT
>NW_017536357.1:0-1234 GCF_001853355.1 Bactrocera latifrons | reverse complement strand
AACAGTGATTTCTTGAAGATGTAGCGGCGTCCCGAGAGGGCATTGTAGATTGTCATTACTCCAAATGTTTTCAATTTCGTATTTCAAAGTATAAATTTAACCACACCACACCACACTGATCCATTATTCTGATGATGAATTCGCACGATTTGCTAACAGTTTCCCGGAGTAAGGCTGTTTAAAAGCATTAATACAAATGGCAAACCAAAATCAGTATAAAATAAGTTACAATTCTCAAAAAAGACAAACTCCGGAAAAGGTATTGTTTTACTGAGAACTACACACATATAAAAAAAAATCGGTTATATATATTTACAGACAAAAAAGTATTCAGAATTTGTAAATAAAACGCAAACTATTTAATTATACATCAATATTTATTTTATCGCCTTCTAAATAATCACCACCAGATGTAATAAATTTATGCCAACGATTTTTCCAGTCCTCGAAACAATTTACATTAGCATGATTTTTGGGTTGTCCTTCAGCTCCGTCAGTGGTTTTATCTCTTCGATTGACTGAAAGCGAGTTCCACGGAGTGACAACTTCAGTTTAGTGAACAAGAAAAAATCACACGGAGCCAAATCTGGTGAATACAGTGGTTATTTATTGTGTTTTGCGCACGTTTTCATCAATCTCGACATCTTTGAAGGCTCTGTATCACTCATAGGCTTTTGTTTTTGAAAAACTGAATCCCCGTAAGGCCTTTCTAACATTTGCAATGATTGATGGTTAAAAATACAAAATAAATTCTTTGTTCGAATCGCGAAGCACTACTGAGTTTAGAACTTAAGCAGCTACTGTAAGCAAACTGGTTGACAGATCGCGCTCATATTCAGCATAATAATTAAGGACGGCCCTACCAACTTAGCAAAATACATTTTTTTTTTCAAAAATCATTTACCCGGGGACATCAGTTACAATTTCAGTTTTGTCCCAATATATTTTAATAACACAATAATTATTATTAAAAGCAAAGAATGAAACAATATTAACTGAAACGTTTCATACAATTCACAGGTCGTTGAATGAAATGTTTCTAACACAGCCATCCGCAACGATCTCGATCATATGCGTTTAATAGAAAAATGACACTACATGAATGCAAAGGCTTCGCGATATTTGCAAGCTTCGTCCAGCAATTGCATTACACCACACGCCGTCCTCCTCCCAAGGCGCTCCACAACCGCACGTCCTCGATGCAAGCACTTGTTAAATTATAATTTATTTGCGC
>NW_017536356.1:0-1335 GCF_001853355.1 Bactrocera latifrons | reverse complement strand
CATATTCGCATTATTTCGTTATCATTTCCATATTTGTAGCAATAGAATTTCTATGGCATACATATGTATACATATATTATTTCTTCAGCACATTTGTCTGTATGTTTACGAAAGCAAGTGCGAGCCACATACATATGTACATACATTCATAATAACAAGTGCAGCACGCATMTTTCGCCTCTCCGTTGTCACGGTCAACCAATGGCCGAAGCTCTCGTATTGTCAAAGAGTCATCACAACGTTGTGTTGTTGGTAGAAATTCCGAGCTGTGACGAAATAAACTAACAAACGAATGCCGATTGTTACCGCTTCCCTTGCAGCTGTAACAGCTTCGCCTACAAACTAGCGTAAATACGCTGATTTTTGCAAGCCACGGAAAAATATTATAGAATTGACAAATATTGTAAATCGACAAATATTGTAAATCGACAAAAGCACGTTGCCACTTTTCTCAATTCTTTCTTATAACAAACACCAGAAAGATGTTCAATTTATGATTTGTTAGCTTTTGCCATCGTCGCGAAAAGACGCTTGTTGGCAAGGGCATGCTCGGGGTGATGTTACGGCGTCTGTTTTTATGAATGAAGCGAGGTCGTCTGTAGAATTTGCGGCTGCGTGTACGAATGAAATCGTTTTTGTTGTAAAATTTACTACATATGGACTTCGCCAATTCGGCTGCCAGATGTTGTTTTTGGAGAACAATGTTTCAATTTTTTGTTGGTGACATATTCACATGTACATTATTTGTTCGGAAGTGTATACAAATATATGTTTGTATGTACATATAAGTATATATGAATGTATGAACATGCAGATCAATGCGCGCACATGTAATATATTGATAAGTGATAACATCATTATTTGAATTTCTGRACGCGCACATGCATATACACACATGCAATCATATGAGCAGATAATAAGATTAATATGATAGACGATGTATTTATATAATGTTGTGATAAATTTAGTTTMTATTAGTAAGAAACATAATACAAAAAATATTTATTTGTATATTAGATTATATTATGTAAAAATCAAATAAAGTTTTTAAATATGCAAGTCGATATATAGACTATAAATATTACTATGCATGCATTCATACAAAATTATACTCATATCATAATTATGTTTACATGTGAATATTGAATTGCCGACGGCAAAACGCAAAAGCATACTTATTTGCATACATCGCGAAAGCAAAAATTGAAGCATGGAAATATCACAATGCTGTTGGGAGTATCATAAGGAGCATGCATACATACATTTATGTCTCTTCATATTCTTAAGTATGTGAGAGAGCTGTATTTGTACACATTTTTCGCTGTTAAAAGTGGA
>NW_017536355.1:0-1337 GCF_001853355.1 Bactrocera latifrons | reverse complement strand
AAGAATTCTTGCACCTTTTGTGAACTTTTGTATAGTATTTGTTGGGTCACCGATTGTGAACAAGTGCATACATTGACCATATATTCTTATGTATTTATTGCTATTTCTACTTATATGTCTATTTGAAGTCATTCACTTCAATCCAGTTAACGATTGTATTTGCATTGTGTTTGTTTGCGTTTGCTTTGTACACTTTTACTAACGCTATGTTTCACTCACGCAGTTGTACGTATGTTTGTTTGTGCACATTAGTTAATCCCATTTAACATGCCTTAAGCTTAGCATGTAAGCAAGATATTGTAATGCTGCATTTCCATTTTACATTTCTCTTTTGTGAAGAACTAATAGCGTTTAGTAGGTACTTAGTATTATGAACTGTTAGAAGTACATAAAATATTTATCTTTATATATAACAAGTAGGGAAGGGCTAAGTTCGGTTATCACCGAACATTTTATACTCTCGCGGCAAATACCGTATTTGTGTAAAGTTTTATTCCGCTATCATCATTGGTTCCTAATGGATATATTATACAGAGAAGGCATCATTTGGAATTCAAAATAAGGTTATATTGGAAGAAAGCGTGGTTGTGAACCGATTTCACCCATATTTCGGACATGTCATCAGGCTGTTAAGAAAATATTATATACCGAATTTCATTGAAATCGGTTGAGTACTTCCTGAGATATGGTTTTTGGTCCATAAGTGGGCGATGCCACGCCCATTTTAAATTAAAAAAAAAAAGTCTGGATGCAGCTTCCTTCTGACATTTCTTCCGTAAAATTTAGTGTTTCTCTGTCGGTTAACGCACTTTAAGTGAGTTCAACATAACCTTTGTATGGGAGGTGAGCGTGGTTATTATCCGATTTCTTCCATTTTTGAACTGTATATGGAAGTGCCTAAAAGAAACGACTCTATACAGTCTGGTTGACATAGCTATAGTAGTTTTCGAGATATGTACAAAAAAGTTAGTAGGGGGCGGGGCCACTCGAACTTTTCCAAAAATGTTACTTCCAAATATGACCCTCCCTAATGCAATCCTTTGTGCTAAATTTCATTTTAATATCTTTATTTATGGCTGAGTTATGACACTTTATAGGTTTTCGGTTTCCGCCATTTTGTGGGCGTGGCAGGGGGGCAATTTGTCCCATCTTCGAACTTAACCTTCTTATGGAGCCAAGAAATACGTGTACCAAGTTTCATCATGATATCTCAATTTTTACTCAAGTTACAGCTTGCACGGGCGGAAGGACAGACGGACAGACAGGCATCCGGATTTCAACTCTACTCGTCACCCTGATCACTTTGGTATATATAACCCTATATCTGACTCTTTTAG
>NW_017536354.1:0-1337 GCF_001853355.1 Bactrocera latifrons | reverse complement strand
ACGTCGTCGATAAGTGGCATAGGGAAATTATCACGTGTAATTTTTTCATTCAGTTTTCTAAAGTCACAACACAATCGCTTCGTGCCATCTTTCTTTGAGACAAGAACTACTGGCGATGCACATTCAGAATTACTTTGACGAATTATACCATCTTTCAACCAAGTGGAAATCTGCTTATCTATAACACATTGGTCAGCATATAAAACTCTACGAGGGTATTGATATACGGGGATATCGTTTGACAAAATAATTTTCATTTCTACCGGAGACTGAAAGTTTTTAACTGGAGAATATTGGTTAACCATTGCGGTTACAAGCGCATTTTTCTCCGCAGATAAATGAGACAAATTTAAATCAATGTCAGACTTTTCAGCGTCTAAGCTATTTTGAAGACAAAGCGAAGTGAATTCCTTAAATAGAATACTATCCTCTTCATTTAAAACTTCCTCTTTCAGTATGTTCTGCTCATCATTTCATTTTTGCTTTTCCTTAAACCTAGCCGAGCTTTCTGAAACCTCTAAGTCTGCTACTTTCAAAATATCATTTCCTAAAACGGCCTGGTAACGCAAATCATTACTCCTGACTATGTGGAACGTTGCTTCTACTTTAAGACTATCAATCTTTATTTCTCTAGTTAAGCTGCCTATTGTAGTTAATTCAACATCTTTGATTCCTATTTATCTTTTTTTTCACCCCACTCAGTTGTGGATAATTTAACTTTGCAAACGTATCATATCTTAGTAAACTTAAATCAGCTCCCGTGTCAACCATAGCGTTAACACTGATGTCGCCTATCAAAATTTGTTTAAAAATTAAACCGCTATCTATATACCATGGTACATCGGACATGCTGTTGAAAGAACTATTCTCTACCTTTATGTGTTTCCCAGCACCTTCTTTACACTCAAAACTCCTGTGACCCATTTTCCCGCATTTGAAACACTTAAACTGTTTGTCTGTATTACCACAATCTTTTGCGAGATGTGGGTAGCTGAGCATTTGTAACATTTTTTTACGTTTTGAGAAGTTGGACTTTTTGCTGAATTCTGTGCATAGCTTGGCTTGTTTAAAGACTGCCGTGAACCGTGCACCTTTTCGTAAATTTTAAGCTTTTCTTTCAAATCTTTAATGGTTTTTGCCTGATACAAGATTGTGTTGTTAGATTTTGAGTCAGGAATTCCCTCTATAAAATATCCTATCAAACTAGCTTCATCTAAATTAATGGGTTTGGCTATCTCCATCACAGTATATAAGTACTCTTTAAACGATTCATTATACTTTTTACGTCGATTCTGTAACATTTTGTGAATGTCCAACGAAGATAATTTAATACCGAA
>NW_017536353.1:0-1338 GCF_001853355.1 Bactrocera latifrons | reverse complement strand
GCAAGCGTTCCACCTTCAAAGTTAATGGAACTGCGTACCATAGTTGATGCTGCTCCGCACACGAATAAATACGGCTACATTCGAGCAAAACTGTTGGAAAATTTTACGGAAAGCCAGCAGCGACGCCTGCAGCGTGTACTTCGCGAGATGCTCCTGGGCGAACGGCGCCCAAGCGACCTTTACAACGAGATGAAGCGCGCCGCGGGAACCACGTTAAGCGAGAGCATTCTTCACGACCTGTGGATCACTCGGTTACCTACATATACGCAAGCGGCAATCATTGCTACAAATGTGCCAATCATCGAAAAGTTGAAGATCGCCGATTCCATTACGGAGTCCATCAGATTGCGCCAAGGAGACTGCAGCGAACTGTGCACCGTACAACAATCTACCGACCAAGATCTGAGAGCCGAAATAGCGCACTCAAACAACGACTCGACCAAGTAGTAAGCGACCACGGACATCGATTTCGGCCTAGATCTAGATCTAGGACCCCGGCAGGTATCCGTAACTCACACAACAGTTCTAACGAAATGTGCTGGTATCACGCGAAATTTGGTCGTAACGCCCGTAAATGCAGACAGCCGTGCAAAATGGCTCATCCGCAACCACCAACCGACTCAAATTAGGCCTGCTCAGCCAACTGTTTTTCAGAATCAGGCAAACGTTCTGAAAAACTTACGAACAAACGCCTTCACATATTCGACACCACTGCAAAAATGAGTTTCCTTATCGACTCCGGCGCAGAGGTGTCGACAATACCGAAGTGTTCAAGTTTGGCTGAAGCATCTGAATCGGATACCAAATTGTTTGCTGCTAACGGTTCACCAATTCAAGTGTTTGGTGAAGTCCTACTTAAATTGAATCTAAACTTACGTAGAGAGTTCGTGTGGAAGTTCGTAATTGCCGACGTTTCTCAGGCGATTATAGGCGCAGACTTCTTATCATTTTTCGATCTACTACCAGATCTYAATCGACATCGACTACTTGACCGCCGCACCGCGTTAAAARCAATGTGCTCGATAAAGTCAATTAGTACACCGAATATATCAACTATCAACGTAAATATGCCATTTTCGGATATTTTGTTAAAATTTCCGAAAATAATTCATCAGCCTCCTCTAGAAGTTGCAACAAAATCTACAGTTGTCCACCGGATCATTACGTCCGGACAACCGGTATTTAGCAGACCAAGGCGGTTATCACCTGAGAAGCTTGCTGCAGCACGTGCTGAATTCGAGCTCTTAATGAAACTTGGCATATGTCGGCCGTCTAGTAGCGACTGGGCGAGCCCCCTGCATATGGTACGCAAAGCAGATGGTTCTTGGAGACCGTGTG
>NW_017536352.1:377407-387969 GCF_001853355.1 Bactrocera latifrons | reverse complement strand
AATTTCGTCATGGACACTTTTCTGATGCTGCCCGTAGTTGCCAGATTTCCCGCTTGCACCAAGCCATTATAGGGTTTCCCTGTCCCCACATATATATTAGGGTGAGCCAAAAAAATAGTTAACTTCTGCAGCGAATATAATAATACCCTTCACTATTAGAGATTTTATACCATAAACGGGTCGAAAAAGCTGTTTGAAGAAATTTTCCACAAATTTCTAGCGGTCTGTTTGTATGGCTGGTATATGGTATAGTTCTCCGATCTGAAAAATATACACAGATTTTATAGCAAGGTCTTGCTCAAGAAATTTCTTGACGATATCTTGTCAAATAAGAAAGTGTTCCATACAATGACTTAAATTTTATTGGTCAGTTTGTATGGCAGGTATACCGAATAATGGTCGAATATGAACAAATTCTTCGTGGTTTATACTCTTACTTCGTTTAATAATCTGTGTCAAATTTCATGAAAATATTTTGTGAAATACGAAAGTTTTCCATACAATGACTTCATTTTGACAGCTCAGTTTGTATGGCAACTACATGCTATAGTGGTCCGCTATCGATGTCTCCAACAATTAAGCAGCTTTTTGCCAAGGAGTTAACGTGTGCGAAATTTCAGATCGATATCTCGAAAATTTTTAAAATATTTTTAAAAATTTAAGAGTTTAATTTTTGGCTAACCTTAATAAAGGATATACATTCGCACATATTATACTTGCATTGCTCTACCATATTTGATGTATATGTGTGTTGGTATATGGATTCGCTTAAATTTCGCATATATGTATATATATACATATTTTTCTCGCTCCCCTCGAAGTGTTGGCGAATTAACTTCATCCTCAAATTATATTCAATTTCCTCCCACCGCGTTTGTACCCGCTTACGCTCAATATACATATACTCGCTATCTGCATCAGTTTAATGAGAAATATATTTGAATTTTTATTCTTTATGCAGTTAATTTGTTTGCTTGCATAATGTACATGAGGGTGTGTCATTTTTCAGGTAATTTTTTTTTGTAAATATAAACAGGCTAAAATTGCTCATTTTCTGATAATAATAATTTTTAACGCATTTTTTCAAATCTCATATGTCAAACAGGAAAAATGTTCCTCTATCATTTTTTTTGAAGCTGAAAAGTCAGATAACTGACAGCTCATCATCTCAATAATAACATCTCAAATTTTAAGAAGCTTCTTTTTATATCATATACATAGATCAAAATTAGGCTGTTTGTTAGTTTAGAAAATCGATTTAAAATGACGCAGCCTAATATATACGCATACAAGCACAAACTCATATAGAGCACATATTTATTGGCAGCGAAAGTTGTGCTTTCATTTTCACTTTCAGCTTAAGTGTGTGGTTTAATGACGGTAATGCATTTAAGTAGCGGTAATAGTTACATAAATGTATTACGGTCTCGCTTAAAATGAATTTGGTTACTAAAATTATATATTTAAAGAAGGAAAATTTCGAAAACTTTATTGAATTTCGCAGAGCCTGCAAACAATCGGCACGACGAACTTCAGTGCCGACCTCTTTAGACGAAGAAACGGAAATCTATATCGTCGTCTTCCTCAGACCCCGACTATTCCTCTTTAGCTTATTTCTTTCTCCTTCTTTTATTGTTTTAGACATGTTCCTGCCTACATTTCTATCTGTCTGTACAATATATAAGCAAAAGAGTGCTTAAGTTTTTTGGATACTGCTCTGAAAATTTACAAAAAACTGTTTATTTATCGAAATCACCAATATCAGGCTATAATAGCATATAGCTGTCATACAAACTGAACAACAAAAACCAGTTTTTAAATGAAAAGCTTTTTTATTTGACAAGATTTCTTCAACAAATTTGACGCGGATTATTTTCAAAGGCATTTTTACAGTACTACAAAAAATTTTCAAGATCGGACCACTATCTCATATAGCTGTCACACAAAGTGAATCTTCAAAAACAAGTCGTTCTGTGAAAAACTTTTTTATTTGACGAGATATCTACAACAAATTTCACGCTGATTATTTTTTGAAGTAGTGCTATAAGATCCCAAAAAATTTTTGAGATCGAATTACTATATCATATAGCTGGCATACAAACAGAACGGTCAAAAACAAGTCGTTGTATAGAAAACTTTTTTATTTGATGAGATTTCTTAACATACATAATAAAATAAGACCTGGCTAAAATATGTGAATAAATCTTTCAGATCGGACGACTACAGCACATAGCTGGCATACAAACTGCACGATGAAAAGCATTGGTTTGTTAGGAAAAGTTTTTTATTTTACAAACTACCTTGACGAAATTTGACACAGTTTATTTTTTCAAAGCAGCAATTTAATAACCAGAAAAAATGTTTAGATCGGATTACTCTGGCATAGCTGCCATACAACTTTTTTAATTGATGAGATAGCTTCATGAAATCATTTCATGATCCATTTCAGGAATTATTTTACAAGGCAACACTATAATATCTAATGAAATTTTCCAGATCGGCCCACCATATCATATAGCTGTCATACAAACTGTACGATCAAAGTCAAGTTTGCAGTGAAATTTTTCATATTTATGAATTTTTACCTTTTTGCATCTGTTATAAGACTCACAAACGTAATGTTAAAACACTTTGCCACAAAACACGTTTTACTACAAAAAATCTTCAACATAAAAACACACTCTGTGCTCCGTTTACTACTATAAATTTTTATGTTTACTACTAGACCTTCAATTTCGCACACCTATCAATCAATTAGCTTAAATTTCGTCATTACAACAAACAAAGCGACGACTACTAGCGAAATTTTACAGTTTACAGCACTAAGTTTATCAAACTTTTTGAAATATTTTCGACAACAAACAAAGCCAATAATCAATAGAAACCAAAATAAAAAGCATAGCAACAAAAATAATAGCAACAACAACAATAATATTAATAAAAAAAATATCACTAATAACAACAACAACACTTGAATACAGCAGCCGCAGCAGCGTAATCAACACAATCATCAACATTGTCATCAGCACTGTCATTATTGTTAAATGTCACTCATACGCCACGGTGGCAATAAATCAAAATTCTGTTTATTTTACATAGAAGACAATGGAGTAACAAAATTCCACGCACACACACACTCAGAAACAGTTATTAGCATAGCATTAGCTGCAAGTGCAAATTGGATCTACGCGCTGCTTGTGTGCTTTGGGAGGCGTGTCACTGCATTAGCATATGACACAAACAACAAATTTGTGACGGACAACAGCGCAAATTTACATAAACTCGATGTTGGTTTACAAAATGAATGTGGCAGAATTTTCAACTTAGAACAACAAATTACGTTGTTGTTGTTAATATTATTGTTTTTGTTTATGCTGCGTTGTTTATGTTGTTTACGTCGTCGTGGCTGCCGTGGCGGGGTGACATATTTTGGCATTTTATTTATTTGCCACCGATGATGAATTGCCAAGCGACTAAAGCGCTCTAAATGCATTTGCCGCTATTGACATATGTGGGGCGTCTGTAATTGGACATTCGTATTTGCATATTTCACCAAGTGCGCGGAGTATATTCGATGGGAAGAGTTATTGATTAAAGCCCGTCTATAATGTTGATTTGTCTATTTGTCCAATGTCTGCTGGCTATTTACCCTTAACTGTCCGATGCATGTCTTCTTTGCAGTTGTTGTTATAATGCAATAAAATGAGCACTGAATCAAGCAGAATGTTATTTGTGATAATTTTGTCAATTAAATTGTTGTAAAATTTGCGCGAGGAGGTGCGGCAAAAAGTGCAGACTGTTCGAAATTTTGCGTATTTCACTTACAAGTGGTCCAAGTCATATATGGCACACCATTTTCACAAGACCACAACAGCTTCTACGATTTTTACTCATTTGGAATTTTAGTAAGAGCTTATATCTATCCAATATACTTTCCTCTACCCGTTAAAATAGGCTGTTTCAGTTATTTCAAACCACCTTACATACTTCTGGGCGCAAGCTTAATCTCTCATTGGTTGATTAACGTACGAATGAACTTCTGAAACGGACGGAAAAACTGTTATATGTATTATTACTAAACTTATATTGATATTAAATACTGAGCTGATATTTATGAATAACCCTGGTATAAACTACACTTGAATAAATATGTCAGTAAAACTTATATTGATCATAAATACTGAAGGATAATATTGAACAATTAATATTATATTTATCAGTATTGATTAACAAACCTAAAATTTATTTGTAAATTTTATATTGGTCAATAATATTGAACACTTATATTGATCAATAAACCTGGAAGAAAACTTATTTTGATCAGTTAAACAATGTATCAGTAAAGCAATGATGATAATATTGAACAATGTTTTTTATATTCAACAGTACTAGTTATATTGATCAATAAAGTTTACAAAAAGTTTAAATTGATCAATAAACCTAAAACTATTGAGTAAATCTTATATTGATCAATAATATTTAACACTGATATTGATCAATACTCCTGAAAAAAAAAACTTGTTTTGATCAGTAAAACTTTTATTGATCACTGATATTGATGAATAAATCTTATAATGATCAATAACCCTGATCTCGATCAATTAATCCAATATTGCTGAAAAAAGGACTTGATATTTAACTTTAAACCCAGCAATAAACCCGATATTGACCAATATATCTAATATTGTGCAATCAAAATAATATTGGCTTATTAAATTTGTATAGATTAGTCAAAATTATATGGATCAGTACACATGATATTGCACAATAAATAAATTTTATTGATCAATAAAATTATGATACGAAAACAATTATATTTTATATTTAATATTAAAATTTATTTAATTGAAAAGTCAGTTGGCGCTTGGCAACACTAAAAACACACAAGCGCAGTATATGGCGCCAAAATATGGAAAGCAACTGTGTAACAAAATTCAAAACATATGTGAATCTTGCGCTTATTTTAAGTGGAAGACCTCATAAATAATAAAAATTGGAGCATGGCTAATACTGACGGTCATAAAGACAAATAGTTTTATTAAAAATATCATAATTGAAATTGCAAAAATTTAAAACAATTTTCAAGCACTAAGGTCATACATGCAACAACAGCAATAAGATAAAAGGAAACAAGCAATTTTGGTATTTTTGATGAATCATAATGGAGGCGTGTAAATGAAATATTTTCGCAAGAGACACGCAGGCTTACTTTATATAGTATATATGTGGTCTATAAACAGATAGAGAGAACTGTAACATAAAAAAAAAAACAAGAACAAATTTAAACTTCAGTTGCACTGGAGCTATAAAACCCTCCACATATAAAATATTACTTAGATATATTATTTATAGATCCGATCGTTAAGTTTGTAAGGCGGCTGTACGCTATATTAGTCCGATCACAAAGATTTTTTCGGAGTTTACTTAGTTGCCTTGGACAATAGCACACGTCAAATTTCTTGAAGATATCTCTTCAAATCCTCTATATATTTGTCCTATAAAAACTTAGTTCCGATCCTTCAGTTTGTATGTCATATATATGCTATAGTGCTCGAATATCATTAGTTCCAATAGTTGAGCAGCTGTTTGAATAGAAAAGTGCGTGTACGATATTTCAGATCAATATCTCACAAACTAAGTGACTACTTCGATAATAAGTGCCATTTCCTTAATAGCTCCTTTTTAAGAGTTTCGTAAACAAAAACCACACCGCCACATGCAATGCGCGGTTAACCAAGGTAATTAAGTCCATACCCACAACTGCGCAAGCAATAACAGCATACACATACACTTATAAATAAATARCTGTGTGAGAAGAGGAAACTATAAAACCTCAACCACCAAATTGACGCCATTTAGCCCTCGCGTCGGTAAGAAAAACAAAAGAATATTGACGGTAAACGCCAACTTCCTACACACCGCAGCACCCCACCGAACACTAACCACCAACCACACCATCCACTCGCTACCCACTTTATGTGGCAATTTTAATTGTCGCCACCACAGTGACCACAATGCAAAGAATCAATGAACGGTGGAGAGCGAGCGGGTGGAGCGCATGTAAAGTTTTATTAGCCATCCGCGTAGCAAGCTTCTGTTAGCATCCGATGCCTGCACTTATATTCGTATAGCCTTCTTGTTTTCCTTTTATGCATCTGTAGCATAGGTTGTTATTGCCTCATTTCCGGTTGAAGGTGCTGATAGAGCAGTGTATGGGGGCATGTTGAAATTCGGCGCGCTTTCACAACAACACGCTAAGTAGCACTTAAGTGTGCGGCGCGCGCGTCGAAATTGAAAGGCGCAATATAAACAACACAAGCAACAATAAAACTATTACTTGAGCGCTGCGAATGGCCGGAAATCGTTGAAAGTTTGAAACGCCTTGGCAGTCAAATGCCGTTAGAGGGCTCTCAATCGTGCTACTCAATGAGTTTTGTTTGTTTTCAAAAGCTTTTAGCGGGTAGCGGTGATTGAATAGGAATGTAATTGTATGTTTAAACTTTTTAATGTAAAAATTAAAAGAGTAGAAAAATTGAACAATGGCAGCATTTGAAGAGAAAACATTTATCAGATTAAATAAAAGTGTCTGATAATAATTTGAATATATCCAACATTCAAGTAAATTTTCTTAAAAATAATAATATCGATAGTGTCAGTAAATCCTATATTGAGCTATAAACTTTATATTGATCAATAGTACTGAATAATAGGTCAATAAATTTTTTATTGATTAGTAATTGATATTAAATCGATCAATAAACTTTTGATTTTTTCAGTAAACCTGAAATTATTAATAAAATTTTAAATTGATCAATAATAGTGAGCACTGATATTAATCAATAAACCTGAAAAGACTAGATGTATTTAGTATTAAAAGTTATGTTGATCATAAATATTGAACAATAATATTGATCAATAAATTTTATATTGATCTGTAATTTGTATATTGATCTATAARCTTTATCAAGTAAGCCAAAAATGTAAAAGAAAATCATATATGAATGTATGTATGTACTATCATATTATATATTAGAAAAGAAAAAATTTTATCAGATTCAATAAAAATGTTTTATAATATTAATATATCTGATATTCAAATAAAATTTCTTAGAAATAATAATTTTTATACAATTGGTAAATCTTATATTGACTAATGAAATTTATATTGATCAATAATACTGAATAATATATCACTGAATTCTTTATGGATCAGTAATTGATGTTTTATTGATCAATAAACTTTTGGTTTTTCAGTACACAATAAAATTTTATATTGATCAATAATACTGAACACTGATAACAATCAATAAACCTGAGAAAAAAATAAATGTATTGTTCTAAAACTGAATAATGCATAATCATAAATAATGAACAATAATATTGATCAATAAAGTTTATATTGATCTGTAATTTGTATATTGAGCTGAACTTTATCAAGTAAGCCCAAAATGTAAAATAAAATCATATACTGATCAAAAATATTGAAATTTGTTAGTAAATATTGTATTGATAAATAATACTGACGTGATTTATTGATCAGTAATTCTTATATTGATCTATAACCTTTATGTTTCTCAATAGGCCGCAAAGATTACATTAAATCTAATATTGATCAATAATATTGAAATGCGTTAACAAATATTGTATTGATAAATAATACCAAAGTGTTTAATTATTAAGTAATAATTAATCTTATATTTATCAATAGGCCACAAATTTAAAAGTGAATCTTATATTGATCTATAATACTGGAATAAATCTCTTTCGGTCAGTACAACTTATGTATATTGTGCATAAATACGGAAATCTTACATTGATCATTACTTCTTATATTATTAATTCGGAAAAATTATATTGTTAAATAATCCTGAAATAAACTCTCTTTTATTAGTAAAACTTATATTGGTCAATAATACTGAACATTGCATCTTACTGATGAATAAACGTGATATCGATTAATTAATGCGATATTGATTAAAAAAACTTTATATTATCCTTGTATCAATCAATTCTACTTTGATATATGAATCTAATATTGTGCAAGTAAAATTTTATTGGACTATAAATACTGTATTGATCAATAAACGTTTTATGGATTACTAAACTTTACTTTGCACAATAAATCAATTTTATTGATCAATAAATTTTTTTATTGTACAATATCAAGTTAATTGATTCATCTAACGTTTACTGATCAATACAAGTTATATTATATTGATCAATAAATTTGTTATTATATCGTTTTTTATTGTGCAATAAAACCGATATTAACCCGTAATCAGGAAACTAATTAAAAAAATCGATATTGAACTAAAAGTCTCTATTCATCATATGTATATTGTGATCAATAAATTTTTTATTGTGCAATAAAACCGACATTATTCGTATTTTCAACATAAATTAATAAAAGCTATAATGAACAAAAAGTCTCTATTCAACATACGTTGTTTCCATATATTGATCAATAATTTTTTTTATTGTACAATAAAACCGATATTATTCATATTTACAAAATAAATTAATAAAACCTCTAATGAACAAAAAGTATCTATTCACCATACATTGTTTCAATATATTGATCAATATTTATTTTTATTTTACTATAAAACCGATATTAATCGGTAATTACAAAATTAATTAACAATACCGATATTGAAAAAGGTTTGTATTTATTATATATTTTTCTATAAACATTATATTGAAAAGTAGGCTCTAGCAATCCAGAAATACAGAAGTAGGAATATATGTAAATAATATAAATACTTTTGAATTACATTTTTCAATCAAATAGCACATTCAAATTTTTTTCGAAGTGCGTATTGATGAAAATGAAAATCATAAACAAGCTGGAAAAATTTCTAAAAAAAATTTCGTTGCAATGAAAAGTTTTGTTTGCTGGCAATCTTAATGATTGCACTCCATATAATTGAGCACCACATGCTTTTAACCACAAAATAACACAACAACCGTTATTTCCATTAAATACTTATAAATGCGAAGCTATTTCTAAAGTGTGAAAAAAACATGTATGGCAACTACTAATTCTTTAATTAAATATTTCTATGCATACATTCATGCAACAACTAAATAATAAACACAACTGCAATTCAACAAACAATTAGTGGAGTTCTGTAGTTATTTGTACTTTCTGCTGACACAACTTGCCACTTTATTTGAATATTATATTGTTGCGACTATTTCGAGCAACAACAAAATTGTGAGTTTTTCTATTGTTTTTATACTCAGCATTTCCTGTACGGCTTACAGCACTTTGCGGATTTATTTGTACATATTTAATTTATTTGTGGCCACAAAACATAACCTCTACAATTAATTTGTATAAAACTCAAGAGAGTTTTTGCTACAAATTTACACTCAATGCGATGGATGGAAGTATCTAGACTAGAGAAATTGCTGAAATGATTTAAGTTTTCTTTCAACAGTTGAGAAATACTAATATTTGGCAAAGTTTTGTCAGGGATGATGAAGTTATATTTTGGTCTTGTAAAGTAGGTTAGTGTGGACGTGGAATGAAGACTGCGCCATTTTTAAACCGCCGTGAGCAAGAAACACCTGATTGCACTAACTCAATATTGTTCTGAAAAACTTAAATTGCGATTAATTAAAAAATAGAGTTGCCAATTACCGAATATATAAAATCATAAAATAAAACCAACAGTTCACATTAACTATTTATTTTAGATGTTTTGGAAATATCCCTGTGCGGAAAGTAGTAATGAATTCCTCAATTAATGCCCAATGTGGACTAGAGTTGCCACCTATTATAAAATATAGTTATTATAAATGTGATACAAACATGGCGAGTATAATAAAAATTTTCTATCCACTCTCAATTTAAACTTATTTTGAGTTAGATTTGCCAAATAAATTTAAATTTTATAAAATGGCTCAGAAATATATATAATTGCAATTAATGAGGAGTATATTAGAAATATTTTTGATTAGAGTTGCCATATAGCTAAAAATAAAAACCCGAAAAACGTATATTTAAAAAGCGTGTGTATAAGTAAAAAGTTAGTCTTTGCAAATTCTCGATATGTTAAAAAATCAAAACTGTTAAAACAAAAATTATTTAGAAATGTATAAAAAAAATCTATATAAATTCTCAGGCAAGGCTCAATTTAAGTTTATTTTGAAATAGAGTTGCCAACTATGTTAAAAATAAAACAGTAAATGTTAAAAAATTACTTAGAAATGTATGTGCACCTGAAAATGTTTAGGAAAAATTAATATTTATTAGTGGCATATATCCTAAAAAATTTATAATACACATATTTGAATAGAGTTGCCATATGTCAATAAAAATATTAACGGAAAAAAGTATATTCGGTAGTGCGGCAGTAGAAAGTCTTAAGAATTTCGCTATCAACTCTTAATTTAAGCTTATTTTGAAATAGAGTTACCAACTCTGATAAAAGATTAAAGCTGTAAATATTACAAAACGTATATAATAATACCTTAAAACAAATTAAAGAAAGCATTAAAGTAATATTTATTTAAAAAATATTTCTTTAAAAAATATGATATTTATTTTTAAAAAG
>NW_017536352.1:357934-377242 GCF_001853355.1 Bactrocera latifrons | reverse complement strand
TAATTAATAATTTATTAAAGGAATATTTGCCAACTAAACATAATCTTGAAACTTCAAATGTTGCAAAATGTATATAATTAAAGTTAAAAAAAATTGCTGACACTTATATATATAGTTGCCACTCATTTATAAAAGAAAAATTATTATATTGTTTAAAAACTATGGTGTTTAAAATAAAAGTTACGGAAACTTCTCAGAACATCTTTAAATTGATAATATTTTACAATAGAGTTGCCACTTATTGATAAGAAATTTAAAAAAATGTTACAAATGGAAAAAGAAAAATTACCTTATGAAAATAATTTTGAAGACACTT
Source organism: Bactrocera latifrons (assembly GCF_001853355.1). Lineage (NCBI taxonomy): Eukaryota > Metazoa > Arthropoda > Insecta > Diptera > Tephritidae > Bactrocera > Bactrocera latifrons. The sequence continues at coordinate 376,926 of NW_017536352.1, read as the reverse complement.
TAACTTAAAAATCCTTTAATTCAAATATATTTTTGAGTAGAGTTACCACTAGACGAAAAGCTCAAAATAATGAAACTAACAAGAATTGAGTAAAAACATAAATGAAAATATTCGATAAATTTTGCATTGCAGCATAATATATAAAACAAAATATGTAATATGTTGTCAGCCTGTAAAAAATATTTCTTTAAAATTTATCATGAAACGGAAATGTACACACACTAGAGTAAAAGCTATAAATTTTGACAACAACAATAGCGATACAACAACATGCCTAGCTAACAGCAATGAAAATATCTTTAAAAAAATCATGTGTCTGTCAACGAAATTCATGCGCTCGCATTTGTGCAAGTTCATACGTGTGTGAGTGTGCTAATTGGTGTGAGTGGTTCGTCTGCTTGTCGACAGCGTGACAGCTGCATACAAACACTTCCGACAGTGGCAGCACAGAAAAAAATGTATATATTGTGGTCATTTTGATTTCCGAACTTTGAGTTTGCTGCTGCTGTGGTCGCACATAAAATTTTCATTCAACATTGTGCTTTTCTCAAACATGCAAAATTTCCATTTCCTTTCGCGCTTTTGTTTTTTATTTTGGTTAATTTTTTTGCACTGAGTATTATTCTTTGCACATTTAATTATTGTTACACTGCTTTTAATTGGCTCTGCTTGTTTTTACAATTTTCCTACGTCTGTCTCGATCCACTTGTTCTATAACAAGTGGGGCCCTTTTCTGTTTATTAATTACATCTTTTTACATTTTTTTTGCCCTTCACTGTTTATTTATTTTCCGAACAATAAACATTTTTTTTTTCGATTCTTCATTCAATGCATTTTGCTTTTATTTTTCACCGGGTTTGATTTTTTAAATTTTTTTCTTCATTCCTTTCCTCCTATGTGTCATGTGAAAATATTTGCATTGATATTTGTGCTGCATTTGCTAAATTTTTATTTGATTGCTCTGTGGTGGTCAGCAAATTGATTTAAAGGCTTGACGTGTCCGCCAGAAATTAATTGATATTCAAAATATTACGAATTGCCACTTAAAATTTTGGTTTATTTATTTATGAATTTTTCATAACCTTAGTCAGTTCATTGCCACCGCATTTGAATAGCTCGGCCGGTAAAGCATCAGCTCCCGCCGCTTTGTTATTTCTCAGGCGGGTAATTGATTTTCGAAGTCGATAATCGAGCAAATGAACGTCAATTCCATCGTCATCGATTGAGGAATCGGACTCTATCACTGCCATTCAGCAGTACGGAGAAGTGTTCCCTCCATAATTCCGAACATCAGACACTAAATCCCATTTTGGCTCCTACAAGAGTCTGCTACGGTCTTGAAACCTTCCATATCTTTTCGCAGAATTTTCGATCAATTAACTTGTCTGACAGCTTGTTAAGCTATGCATACTCACGCATTTCGAGTTCTTTTCTTTTTTGCCTTCAACTCTCTACACTGCGGCACGTCAGTCCTCATCCGATCTGGCGACAGCCTAGTAACTTAATTAATTTTCTTCTGCTGGAATCTTGTACTACAGACAATCATATTTCGGGCCCCTGCGAAGTCGATCAGCATCAACCCATATAGGGCTTTCGCCTTGGATTCTGAATTTTCCGACCTACTCCTTTTATAATATCCATTAAGCTACGAGCGACCAATAATGAGTCTAAAAAAAGCAATGGATAATTCTTCTAATACTCTTCAAGCATCGTACCCGTCGAATTCCAACTAACCAGAAGTTTAAAAAAGTGTTGATTGGATGAACCCTAGTTAGAAGAAGAAGTCCCATCTTGCCGTGTGAATCCCGAGTTAGTAGTCCTACAATCATTTAAAGGTGAAGTTTGCTGGGAGTGAAGAATTCACCAGGCCTCCTAAGATGTATCCTGGTTTAGAAAGACCTTATGACTGTACTCTTGTTAGGACCAGTGCCTCCTGTGATAGTTTAAGGCCCAACCAGCCAGTAGTGGACCACAAGCAGCCCAAGAGAATTCAGGAAACTACAGATTAGGAAACGAATTAAGAGAAATTAGAGACCAATATTCATGTAACTAAAGGAATCCAAGTCATACAAACCCAGGCGAAGTGCCTTGGACTAAATCGACAGTATTTTTTAGGATTCCATATATGAATATTCCATTCTTCGACTATCGCAAAACAATAAAAAGTGGACCATATTACCGTGTTGTGAAGATAACAAGGACCCACTGATTACTTAGCCTTATGAAAAGATATTTTTCATTGCCGATATTGTTATTCTTTGTTCTAGCCTAAGTTAACCTAATCTAAGGTGTAATTGATCTGAAAAACCTGAAGATGGAATGAGAATAACAGTCATTGACTCATTAGACAAGATATGGCGATTATTGTCCCCAGTTTTTGAAATCAAAATTTCCCTCTATTTTTGGCATGTCGCACTACAGTTTCGTTGCAGCTTCATATGCCTACTCCACCAACTAATTTTTATAACATCTATGTACCTTCTCAACCTGTCACATCTCAAAAAAACTAACGTGAAGAAAGCATAAACGTCATCCAAAAAAAATAAAAATCCACAAAAATCTCCAAAGCAAGTCAGAAAATAAAGAAAGTTTTAGCAAACGACCATAAACGACATAATCTGGTACTGTCAGCGCTCAAATTTGAAAGCTTATAAAGGCAGCTGTCATTAAATTCCCCTTAAATGGTCTTTCCAGCGAAAAAAGTTTTCAACAGGTCTGAGTGCGATGAGTTGTAGCCGATACTTTAGGTTTTTTTTAATATCCCTCTCTGTCTTGTTCGTGCTTTAAGTAACCGTTGGAAAATGATTACTTTGCCAAAGTGATACTTCATTACTGCACTTTACTTTCACTTCTGAAGCGCCTTTCAATCAATTTGATAGCCTACGCTTGAGCTGCTTTTATTTTAGTACGGTGCGGATTTTCAGCTGTTCATTTTTTATGTGTGAGTGTGTGTGCTTTTGGCGAATTTTTATTTATCTTTGAAGTTTTCTTGGAACAAATGTTCAAGCGGTTAAATTTTTTGGCAAGCATTTTGAAAATTAAACGCTTTTGAAGAACAAGATTAAATTCGAAAGAATTCTCTATAATTTTTTTTTTTTAATTTTGTAGAAATTTTTCGAGCTTATGGTAACGACTCTCAAAAATGAGATCTATGAAAAGTATTTCTCAAGCTATTAAATACGCTTGAGCGTACATGTACATATGTATAATATTTGCACTAATATTTCAAGAATTTACCATTTTAATTACATACATACATACAATATGTACATATATATGAAAATCTGGCAACCTTTCTCAAAATACTTTTTTCATTGTAAGTCTCCTTAAGTGTCCAAGATTTTAACACGTATTTTATTTATTGTTTTTCATCTAAAAAATTACATTGAAATCATTCAGGTGGCAACCACACTTTTAAATATTTACATATTTGACAGAAATTTTGATTATGCATGTTAAATTGTATGACCGAAAATTAATATTTAATTTTTTTATCAACTTAACCAAAAAAAAAATTTATCAATATGGCAGCGCTTCTTAAAAATATCTTCGACTGCAGCTCCACGTAAATCTCTTCTTTTTTATTTAATATTTTTAGTTTAGCTTTGATACCCTTATGACAATAACTCATTTATGACAAATATATAAATTTTCGAGCAGATGGCAACACCCTTTAAAAATATTTATACATAAATATTTTTTTTTGTAACTTCTTACGTTTGCTATCCAGATAAAAATATTTCATTTATGTATGTTCGCAAATTTAATTATTAAAAATATTCAAATGGTGGCAACGCTTTTCGGCTGCAAATCTACTTAAGCACTTAATTTTTTCCATTCATTTAACTTAAAATTTACACTCATATCGCAGTAACTCATTTACCACAAATGAGCAAATACATAAATTTTCAATCAGGTGGCAACACTCTTCTAAAAACTTTTTTTTTTTTTGAACCTGTAAAGTTAGCTATTAATGTAAAAATATTTCATGTAATTTTACAGAATTAATTATTCATAAATTCATACATACATAAATGGTGGCAACGCCTCCAAAAACTATTTTCTGCAACAAATCTGCTATATATTTAAGCACTTAACTTTAGTCATTCATAATACAAATTGACATTGTTTTAAATTAAAATTTTAACAGGTGGCAACTTTCGGGAAAATATAACTTATTTAAAAAAAATATTTTTAGTTTACTACTCATATTCCATTTCTCCGTTTAACTTAAAATTTTTATTGAATTGAAAAAGTTTTCAACTCCAATATTTTTTAAATTTCAACATTTTGAAATGCTTATTCTATTCTAACATTTCAATTACTGCAACATTTTCAAAACAAGTGGCAGCTCTCTTACTTATTTTTTCAAACTAGCAAATGAAATTGCCTAAAATAAAATAGAAAACCTGGCTCAAAATGTTTGCTTTCAAAATCCCTCTGTGGTAATAGCAATAGTAAATTATATTATTACAGCAAGCTATGCATGTGTTATTTGTTTAAGTGTGTGTGAGTGCATTGGAGTAACGACCAATGGCACAATACATACATATCTAGATATGTGTGACATAACTGCAGAGATTACATAAACCATGAAACCAAAATGCCACAAAAACAAACTCTCACACACACATTGATATAAAACAATTCACATACACACACACACACATAACTCTCACATGCAGCACTCCCCCCCACGCTCGTATTTCAATATGAAAAGTTTAATCACGATAAGTGCACTGGCAAAAAAAAAAGGATAACGAACGAATGTGCAAAGGTGAATACGTACATATACATACAAATACATATTATGTATGTATGCGCACTTCTATATAAAAGCAAGAAGCAAGGCTTGCGCTAAAAATAGTTGTAACTTTCGGTGAGGCAAGGTTTCTGCTAGTGGCGAAGTTGCATTTGTGGCAGCAAAGATGGGCGAGCTACATGTATGACGGCTACACGTGTAGTGGGCAGTTCGAAAGCCTAACAACCGACACCCTAAAACAGTTATATGGTATTTACCGACACACAAACACCCACACAAATGCGAGTGCAGTCTACGCTAGCTGCTTGGGAAATTGCAAAACGTGATAGTTGCACGCAAATACTAGTGAATTTCTGCACATATTTCTCGACAAATTACCGAAGCTCACAATGCTGCTGTCCCCCACATTAGTGTTGTTGTTTTTTTCAATTTTTTTAATTATGAAGTGCAAGTATTCGCATGCGGTAGAAGTCTCAGCAAGGATATGTTTCGTTGGAAAAACCACATGCCGTGAATTCGAAATGTGTACAAAGGGTCACAGAGAGGGTGAAGTGTGGATTGTGTAGTGAAATTCTTGTTGGCAGTAAAGTTCTAAGAAATAATAATTTTCTTTCAATTTGCAATTAATTTTGATAGATCACTAAAATATGTGTTAGATTCGTTTACCAATCCTATGCATCTACGTTTCAAAATTCTCTCAACCAGCAAAAGGTATTTTCATCATCTTATATGCACATGATTGTACAATAGTGCCGTTAGGCAATCGTTATTCGAAAGTTAACAGCTACTTCTCCGATCTTTCTCGGTTCTTCTCTGCAAGGAGCTTGACACTCTCGCTTACTAAATCCATAACGACCGTATTCATTAATTGTACAAAGTAGAAAACGCTGGATCTGAGCACCACAGTGAAGGGCATTAAAATTCCAAACGTCGAGAAACATAAGATATTAGGTGTTACTCTCGGTAGCCGATACTCCTCCACTCCTTATACGATCACGATTTCTACCAAAGTACAGAGTGGCAACAAAAGCCTCAAGTTACTAGCCGGCAGCTCATGGGCAAAAGACAAAGAAATGATTTTGGCAACATTCCAGGCAATCCAACGGCGGCTCATTAACTACGTTGCACTGATGTATGCACGCGGATGAAGTCTAAAAGCTTTGTTCCTCTACTTTATTTGTCTTATTCCACCTAGTCTTTCCAACAGAGTGAAGGCCTTCCTCTTTCTCTACTTCCCCCTGCGAGTGCTGCTTCAAATACTTTCAGAGCTGTAGTGTTTTCGGCCATTCGGACGACAGAAGCTTTAAACGTGTCAAAATACATCACTCCAAATGATTTCAAGATTCTCGCGAAACCCGCGAGAGCACAACTACACTCCATGCCAAACAGTTTCTGCTAAGATTCTTTCATAGAAACCATCCCTGCAGTTGTCTGCATGAAGCGGTACCGCCCCCTTGGAGCATCAAAAGGTCTTTCCTTGATTATGTCGACGACATCGTACAGTACGCCGACCAGCTTTCGAAGGCAATAGAACCATCAACCACTGCATCGACCACGTCCCAGTGAATGCCGTACTTGGAATCACTCCAAGATTCACGTGTGAATATTGCGCAACTTCTTTCTAGATACTGTAGCAGGTCAAATGTTTACTTATTCCGAACATACTCCGACGTATTAAATATATGTTCAGCATGCAATGTTTCCTTGCATGACTCTAACTTTGCACGCCCAGCGAAGCCCACTCACAACACTCTACCTATGGTCCAACAACCTCGAAACAGCAAGTTTCATATGTCTAGAATGGACACTCCGAGGCGATTATATAAATGATTGATGAACTCGAAGAAAAGAACATTTATTGTGATATGGATACTTATGGTCCGATAATGTCGAAACAGTACATCTCCTGGGCTTATAATTGACATTCCGAGATGACTATCCAAATTATTTACGAACTTGAAGAAAAGTGTATTCATTATTATATTGGTATGAGGGCATGACAAGTCAAAATTCTTGAAAATAAATGTCAGTTTAGGTTTAAATTTTCGTATGCAACAACTTTTTTATCTTTCTTCTTAATGCTCTTGCCTTAAATATATTGGGTAGTCGAAAAAGTCTTTTCGTATTACTAATCAAACTTCAACTTATAAATATAATATATTTCCAATAGTCTTGCCAGTAGCTTCTTTGTAAAAATTTGTTGCATATATCAATCGCTCCGAAGCACGCACTAAAGAAACTTTGCACACGTCCTTTTGTCACGAAGAAGCTACTCATTTATCGGTATCGCTGTTGTCAGACAGCCATACCATAGAAATGTCATACTAACTAACCGATTGAGCTCAAGTTCTTGTATGGAAAAGTTTTTTATTTGAAAAGCTATCTCCATGAAATTTGGCACAGCTGATCCCCTATGGTATCGATACAACATATGTGAGAATTGTTAAGTTCGAAGTACTATAGCATATAGCTGTCATACAAACTGAACGATCGAAATCAAGTGCTTGTATGGACAATTTTTTTATTTAACGAAATGTGTTCGAGAAATTTAGTATGAATTATTACCTTAAGCAATGGTGTAATCTCCAGAGAAATTATTCAGATAGGAGCACTATAGTATATAGCTGTCATACAAACTGAACGATTGAGCTGAAGTCCTTGTATGGAAATGTTTTTTAGTTGAAAAGGTATCTTCACGAAATTGGGTATAGCTTAATATCTAAGATATTGCCACAATATCTGTTGAAATTGCTTAGATCGAATAACGCTATCATATAGCTGCCATACAAACTGAACGATCGAAATCAAGTGCTCTAATGGAAAAATTTTGCATTTAAAGAGATATCTTCACGAAATTTGGTACAGCTTATTAACTTAGATAGCCATAAAATATATGTTCGAATTGTTAAGATCGGATTACTATTGTATATAGCTACCATACGAACTGCACGATAAAAATCCAAAGAGGACATTTTTATGCCTTTCATGCTATAAAAAAATCCACCCCTGATGATGTAGTCGAAGTTAACCTTTGTTTTTTCATACAACCCTAAATGAGTGTAATTCAACGATAAAGAACCAAAACAAAAACCCTACAGATGCGATTTAATAAACTCTAAGCACTCACATTTCTCTTAAAAATAATTTCAATGCGTATAAATTTCTATTTAATGGCGCACATAAATTCGGAAAATACACTTCAATGCACAACTCGCACATAAATGTAATTGTAAAACATAATCAATGTGTTTTTTTTTTTTATTTTGCCTGCCAGCAACACTTTAATTTCCAGCGTGCTTAATCACAGTCAACTTACGATCGGCGAAAGCGTCGATGGCAACAAAAAAACACTCAACAACTGGCAAAAGAAAATCCGCATGAAAGTGTAACGCGCAAAGACACTGGCGCTTGGCTGGATTTCAATTACACGCGTAGTTCATTTATGCAAAGAAACGGGACACACACACACACATGAATATGAACTCGCATGTAAATAAATTTACAAATGCATAAATCATAAATGCGCATACACATACACACACTCTCACATACACATATATACATGGATTATTATATGCTCGCTTTGCTATTAAGTCTTCTATTCAGTAAACATCAGCCCTCTCCACATCTGGCCGCTGCAGCCACTCGCTAAAGTATGCAACATTAATGAACTGCACTTGTCGCGCTGTCCAACGACACTGCAGCTGGTCGACAGCGCCCCATAACGCTCTGGGGTGAATACTTAATGACGAGTGCTTTAATCGAGTAGCGACAAGTGCGGCGGCCACAAACATATAAAGTATATAATATGCGCACAGACACGAACTTACATACATTAATATACATATATTAATATACATATACTACATATATTAATGTATGCATATATGTGTATTTATTATATGCCTATATATGCATTTACAAGGCTCTTTGTCTCTATGTCAGCCTCTGCCTCTGTAGCAAAGCCTCTGCTTCTCTTTCTACTGTGTTATCCAGTCGCCGCCTGTTCTTCCACCCTTACTTGTTCATATTTTTTGTGCTGTAGGTCAGCAAGGATTTAAGACCGGCTGACAATTTTTAATTACGATTTTTATGCTTTCTAATTTCACTTTTTCTACTTGTGCACCACAATTTTCATTTCTTTTCCTCTCTCCCTCTCACTCAATCTTTCTTTGTACATAATGCTGTCGTTAAGCTGCCTGAGCTTTGGTTTCGCTTAGCCTTTGAGGTCTTGGATTTATGATTCCGTATGCGTGTAGATAAATGTCTTGGTCGTGTAATTTATTCGCCTAAGTTGTGGCCGAATTTGGGAAAACTGTAATTGCTGAGGTATACTTACATATATATCATAGACATTTTAAGCATGAGTTTTTGAAAAAAATGCTTCAAAAAAGTAAGGCAATGAGAACAGAGGATTATTATTATAGGAATATAATATATATATATGTATATATGATTATATGATATCCATCTTGAGTACTTGAGATTAATTCCCCGCCCTATACACCCGAATTTCAACAGTTTGGTTTCTAGAACATGGACAGCTCGACCTTGAAAAAGCTAATATTTCTATTTTTGTCATTAAACCACCAACGACAACTCGACTTTGAAATTTCCAACTTTTATATTCAACTTTATGTATTGTTAAGCTAAATTAAGTTCAGATCATACTGGCTACCTAAACCGTATACAAGAACTTCTGGAGCCTTTAAAAGCTTAACATTTTAGAATCAAATAAAAAGCTCGTAAAAGCTTTATGTTCATATGATAACCATCTGAATAGTGTGACCTAGCAATGACACCTCGACCTCGAGAAAGGTAATATTTCTATTTTTTCATTAAATCACCAATGACTATTCGAACTTGAAAAGGCTAAATTTCGAACTTTGTATTAGACTTTATGTATTGTGAAGCTAAATTAAGCTTACACTAGACTGGCTGGCTAAACACCACACAAGAATTTCTGGAGCTTTTAAAAGCTTTCCATGTTAACAAGAAAACAAAAAGCTCGAAACAAACTAAAAATGGATAAGTATAAGCTCATAAAAGCTTTATGTGCTCCCTCCTATAAACTTTACTCAGAGAGCTGTTTTCGGCAGTCAGTTCAAAGCAATAATAAAGCATGGCAGAAAACAATAAGCCCATAAAAAGCTTAAAAATGGATCAATAGAGCTCATAAAAGCTTTATGTGCTCCCTCCTATAAACTTTACTCAGAGCGCTGTTTTCGGCAGTCAGTTCAAAGCAATAATAAAGCATAAAAGAAAACAATAAACCCATAAAAAGCTTAAAAATGGATCAATAAAAGCTCATAAAAGCTTTATGTGCTCCCTGTCGCTGTTTTCGTCAGTCAATACAAATAAGATGGTCAACTGAATCATATTTATAAGCCCAAAGCATTATATTTTTGTTATTCAACCTTCAGAAGAGCTTTAGAGCTTTTCGTAGCAGCTTTTAATGGTTGCAAACTTGTCACTGCTCTATGAAACGATCTTTCTATTGATGCCTATATAACAATTATACGCCTTCAATTATCATAGGTGACAGCACCCTTACTTTATCACAAATAAATTTGCATAAAAAATCGATTTAAAGCTTTTGAGTGCTTTTTATCAGCGAGAAATTTAAAAGGTAAGTGACGTCCCTGTTTAATGAAACTTAGTTTCTAAATTAATCATAAATAAAGAAAATAATAGATATGGTGAATGAGAAAATATAAATGAGAGATGAATGAGAATACAGTTGAACTTGTGAAACACTGAGTGAAAATATAAACAGGAGGTTTTCAAATCAATGTTATTGAACTTCAACCATTCTAGTAGCTTTTCTTTTGGAATTTCTTCCATATTTCTTCTTATTTTTCATTTCCAAAAATTTAAAATCTTCCATTTAACCAAATAAAAAAAATATTTATGACATTTTCATATTTTTAAACCATTGGGCAATCGACCAAAGCCACTTGTTAATGCTTTCAAAGAAAAAAAAAATATTTTCTAATAAAAAACGCAAGCAAAAAAGGAGAAAGTCAAGCAAAAACAAACTACTTTCTATGTATATACACAAATGTATAAACATGATTATACATGTATGTATAAAGCACGTAATGAAATTAATGAACGTCTGCGACTAGCTGGCCAGCGGCATTGTCACATACAGCAGCTCAATAAATTCACGAGCATTGTTTTCTCATGCCTCCCACACACTCTTGCTCGCACACGCTCGTTCGCCTTAGCACGTCCGCAGCATTTACTAAAATATATAAATGTATTTATGTACATATGTTTAGACGTATATATTTAGATATACATGTACTTGAAAAGTAATCGATTCTTGTGTGGCCTCGACTTTTCCGCTTTGCCTGATTTAATTCTTTCTACTTCGAGCGCTTTTCGTTCACTGGTTTGTGACAATTTCGCTTTCTTCAAGAATTGGCAGCATTAACAGATTTCTTTACTAATTTTTTTTATTTTATTTTTTTGGATGTTTTTCTTTTCTTTAGACCATTTCTCATTGCTCTAGGGTGTTTTGTTGTTATTTATGTTTTTGTGTCGCACACTGAGGGGTTCTACGAGTTTATTTATTTTTAAGCGAGAAAATGCCGCGACATTGGCACATGAAAATATACATTAATTTTTACTGTGGGTGCCGGACAGTTTGTAGACTTTTTGTTTTAATTTTGCTTTTTATTGACAAAAAATTCTCAGAACAAAATCATGTATAAAAGAAAAGTATTATACCAAGTATGACCCAGCTGAAACTATTAAATTTTCCTACTATTCTGGCAATTTATGGAGATGGACTCAAAATAACCGTGCTGACTTGGCGATCAAGAATGAATCGAGTCAATTTTTGATACACTATTTTCGAAGCAAAAATTCCACAGAGGCCGTTCTGCATCGACCTGAACAAATAATAGTCAGAAGTGGCAAGCTCTGGGCTACAAGGTGTGTGAGCCAAAACTACCCAGCCGATGTTCGCTAAATAGTTTTTAGCCATATTTCAATATGGAGCCGAACACTGTTCGGTATGGTTCAAGCTGCACTTCTGATATCTAAATCTGGTTTTCAACATCTCTTGGCTTGAACTTTTATGGAACTAAAATTCCTTGTTCTTTAAAGGAGCCGACCGTTTTAAATATTTTTGAAATGGCTACATAAGCATCTCTCAAAGATTCTGTAAACCTTCTTGTGTTTGACAACAGTCTTCACACTATAATGCACCAAATTCAGTATCTTTAAACTTGTCAGGCTGCTCATGACGGACGTTTTTGTCTTCCAGAGGGCTTTCGCAAGCCCACAATACCACTCAACAACATTTGCTTGTTGCAGAAGAGTTCTGCCGAGTTAACAGTTCTTGATCGGTTAGAAATGCGGGTCCGTGCCGGTTATGTTGACCCGACTGTCATGGGAACAGTATAAAAGAGTCGTCTCAACCTGCATCTACCCCAGCAACGACGAGAGAAGAACATACTACCAAGTTCTACAAGGCCTTTAAAGTCGCAGGTTATTTGGTGTAAACCAGTAATCGTAGTTGTCCGTTCAGCGTTATCCAGGATGACCAATTTGGTCTTCTTCTCAAACTTGCTAGGATCGTCGCTACAAACGATCACTTCGTATGAAATCCACATTTAATTAATATAATTATATTATATCTTCTTCACTCTCTACTCTCTAATTCATCTTTCTCTCTACTGTCTCTGCTTTCTCACTCTGTCTACTCTCTCAATCTCCTTGTTTGTTCTACTGTCTCTGCTTTTTCACTCTCTCTACTCACTCATAAATGGCTACTGAAAATGGAAACACCATTTTACTACATTTTTTTTTTTTTTTTTTTTTGAAATGCGCTCTCTGACACGAATACCTTGTCTCAACTAATCAACTCTTAATATTCGTACAATGGCTTCAAAACCGTAATTTAGCACTACAAAAGCCAAACATAATTAAATTTCACTCACTGTCAAAGCTAGCTGTCGGACAAGACTAGTTTTCATTTAATCTAAGTGAATACGAATCGGTGATTATTTAACTTATAAGCGCGCTGACAGTTCGACAACCCAGCCGAGCGCATGAATAATGAATTTAAATCGACGACATTGTGAGGGAACTGAACTTAGCCTTACCTGTGACACTGGCGTAGCACAAGCGCTCAAACAAGAAGGTTTTAAATATTTGTGCTGAGGCAGCCGGAGCGCTTGACTTCGCTGGATGCCACGACAAGCCAAATGTATATATATATATATATGTGTATATATATATAGTAAATATATATGCAGAATGTGAGTAATATGTACTGCTATTGGAGCTGCTTATTCACCGTGTGTGGCTGCGCTTTTTAATTTCATTTCAAGCATACGTCACATATCGGAAGAAATTTCCTCTTCCTCTTTAAACAGTTGGAATGCGCCAGCTACATATTTTTCGCTGGCAGCTGCAAGTTTGGCACTTGACTACACTTGAGTTGTAGTCTGTGCGGTAAACCTGAGTGTGGCACTTATTTAATTTAGCAGCTACTGTGGCTTATTGTGGCTGCAACGGCAGCAGCGTCAACATCACCAGCAAGACCAGCACCAATAGCAAGACTAGCACCAACACCAACAGCAAGACTACTACCAGCACCAACCAATGACTTGCGACTCGTGCTGCATATTTATCATCACTTTCGCAGTCACGTCGTCTCCTCCCATATACGTATAATATGTATCTCCCACCTCTCGCTTTAAATTGCTTGAACTTAACGCTTGAGAATCTTGCATTTACTCGCTGCTTCTAATTTCGCACGTTTATCATTAGAAGCTTCCTTGAACTGTATAAATACTTATGCTTGCATGCGCACACATTTGTTTTGGTGTGTTGGTCTGCGCTGTCAATTCATTCATTTGGTCGCGCTCAACATGGCGTATGAGTAACCTGCTGTATGAAATGCAATCTTATGTGGACTTCCCAGCAGAAAATTTAATTAAAATATTATAAAGGCATATTAAGATATTATTAAATTTACTAAATCAATTTTAAAACTTCAAAATAGCGTTGCCAGCTGGTAAAAATGTGTAAGCAGTATTCGTTGTGTAATTAAAACAGGCCATTTTTCAATATTATTTTACAATTTCAATTTTTACTATATACTACATTATTTGGATTAAGGATTGCCATATTATTTTGCTATAAGGTTGCCATATTTTTTTAAAAATATGTTTGTTTTTTACGATTGTATTTTTGTTCCAAAATTTGTTTTTGATTTCAGAGAAAAAGTTTTAAAATAGAGTTGCCAAATAACTCAAAAAAGTGTATATTTTTTCATAATCCAGTGTATACAATATATAAATAGAGAGCGTTAATAACTTTAGGTAAAGAAAAGCATATTCAGTATTATTTTCCCATTTCAGTTTTTGAACAACTATATGAATTAAGTGTTGCCATATTATTAAAATATTTGTTTTTATTCCTATTAATTACTTATTTAATGATATATAGAAAATTGGTACCTAATATTATTAAATTAAAAATATTTTAGTCACTCTTTGTATTTAAWATAGGTATGTGTGTAAACATAGATTGACACTAATTTTTTGATGAATTAAGAGAAATTATTTTATATAGGGTTGCCATATTTTTATAAAAATATATTTGTCTTTTTTATGATTGCATTTTTGTTCTTAATTTTTTTCTTTTAACTTTAACGAAAAAATAATAAAACAGAGCTGCCAATTAATTCAAAAAAATTTAATATTTTTACTCAATAAGAAGTATGGAATATGTAAACAGAGAACGACAATAACTTTTAGTAAATTTGAGCACAGTTTTTTTTATTAGTGTTGCCATATTTTTATAAATATATGTACATTTATTTATATATAGATGTACATATATTTATCCATTTTTATTGCGATTTTTTTCACAGCAAAAGTATTAAATGTCCTAATGTTGCCAATTAACTAATAAAAAAAATTAAATTCATTTACTTGAGCCAAAGTATAAAATATGTAATTAGAGAACTCTACTATTTTTTGATAAATTTTAGTGCAAATTTTTCAAATTTCATGTTCCGATTTTTTGTTTATTTCACAGAAAAAGTAGTAAAATACTTTAGTGTTGCCAATTAACTAAAAAAAAAATCAAATAAACTTATTTCAGTGAAAGTACAAAAAGTGTAAATAAAGAACGAGACTATTTTTGGTTAAATTTTAGCAAAAGATTTTTTTTAATTAAGGTTGCCATGTTTTTATGATTATATATTTATTTTCTGACAGCACTTTTCATACATTTTATTTTTATTTTCAGTAACAGTAAATAGGGTAGCCCCTGAAGAACTTATATCTTTTTTTTTATTTAAGAGTTGCCATATACATTTCTAATTATAAAAATTTTACTTTTATCAACTTTTTAATTTTTTACTGTTTTTAGAAATAAAACTTCAGAATTTTAATTTTGGTGTTGCCACATTTAAATTTTTTTTTAATAAAACATTAATTTAAAAAATATTTTCTAAAAAACAATCAACTTTTCTACAGTTAGAAATACCTGAAAATTTTTTTTAGTCCTGTTTTAGTTTGAAAGCATTTTTTATGACTCTAATAGAATATAAAAAATTCTCTTAACTCCGCTTTACTCATTTAAGTGTATATTATACATATATAACTATAAAAGACTAAAAATCTTACAAAAACTACACTCTTCAATATGCCACTTCAACAAGCACAATATTCCAGCAACTTACTCGTTATAACCCAAGGTATATACACCCTGGCGTATACGCGACCTGAAATGGCTGCACGGCAAACACAAATTTTCATTGCTACTACACTTTAAACCGTGTGCATATTTCAAAATTTTTATAATTTTTTGTGCTCGCAGCAGTTTCACGCGCTCTGCATATTTAACACAACCGTTATTWTTATTTATTTACTTGTCGCTGCATTTTTTCTATAGACCCAAAGCAACACCGACTACGGTGACGGTTGCACGTTTGGTTTGTCGCGTTGCCTGTTTGCTGCGTGTTACTGGCAGGCAAATTACAACAACCTGCAGAAGTAGTTAACTGCCAGTGACAACTAGCAACTTTCCAACAACAACGACAATGAGAAAAAAAAAGTAATTGGTATGTGTGCTCTAACAACAGCAGCAGCAACAACAAGTGTCTACCACTCAACGTGTTAACATATTTTCTACTTTCATTTTATCAACTTAAGTCGTTAAATAGATTTTTTCATTGCTCACTCCACCGTGTTACGCCTCACTTAAATGTCTCTTCCGCTAGCGCTCCGCTTTAATTTGTTGTCATTTGAGCGCTGGCGTGGATAGCGTGCAAAAAAAGTGAAACTTTTTGGTAAAACTTGAATTAATTTATACGCGTTAAGTGATGTGTTGATAAGTTTTTGTGCGGAGTTTTTGGTATGTTGCAGGTATTTGCGGGATTAAAGCACAGTGGTGGCCATGCAAATTAGTGCTTGAGGTATTTATACGCTCAATAGAGTTTATAAGGTTTGACACGCAGTTTGTAATACGCATTAAGAGGTGGCGGAGATCCTTTCAAGTATGTAGTTATTCATAAATTATCAGCGTGAAGAGTTGAGTTGGTTTGGCACTGTCCATCAATATGTCTCTGCGTATATACGCGGGTTACGCCCTTTGTACTTGAGATATCATTCTGAAATTTGGCATGTGTTCTTTTCTGTATAATAAACTGCTCATTTGTTAGAATGGATGTTATCGGGTTACTAGAGTATATAGCTGCCATACGAATTGATTGAACAAAATCAAGTCCTTATATAAAATCTTTTTTATTTGACGAGTTATCTTCACGAATTTTTGTATAAGCTAGTTTCAAATACATTTCTACAATCTCCGAAAAATTCGTTCTGATCGAACAACTATACCATATAGCTGCCATACAAATTGATTGACTAAAATTAAGTCCATGTACGTAAAGGTTCTTTATTCGGCAAGATATCTTAACGAAATTTTGCACAGATTATTATCTAAAGCATTTCTACAATCTCCGAAGAAATTGTTTAAATCGGATTACTATAGCATATAGCTGCCATACAAATTGACAGAACAAAATGAAGTCCTTGTATGAAAATATTTTTCATTTGACGATATATCGTCACAAAATTTCGTATAAACTATTTTCCAAGTCATTGCCACAATTTTCGAATGTTTTGTTCAGATCGGCTTAATATAGCATATAGCTTTCATACAAACTGATCGCTCAAAATCAAGTTTTTGTATGAAAATCTCTTTCATTTGACGAGATATTCTCACAAAATTTAATATAAACTTTTTTCCAAGACATTGCTACAACCTGTGAAGAATTGGTTCAGATCGCCTTACTATAGCATATGGCTGCCATATAAATTGATCGATTTAAATCAAATTCTTGTATGAAAACCTTTTTCATTTGACGAGGTATCTTCACGAAATTCGGCATGAACTAGTTTCTAAACAAATGATATAATTTCTGAAGAAGTTGTTTAGATCGGATTACTATAGCATATAACTGCCATATAAATTGACCGATCAAATTAAAAAAAAAAACCTTTTTATACACTTTTATGTTATAAAAATCCCGCTGTCTAGAACAGTTAGCTTCATTGTAGGCAAACTTAACGAATTTGATATATTTTTTGCTTCATTTTTATAATATTTTCCTTAAAACGTAAAAAAATTGTCAGCTTTCATACTACCGCCAGCCACGTGTTTCCAATTTCATAGCCACCATTGTCTTAAATGAGTATTTGGTAGCTTCCTTTTTACTTTCAAGTTATAGCAGCGCTGCTGTTAATTTTATATAACTTAATTTAAAATAAACTGTGCGTATAATTTGCCATAAAGTTCATTTAGCATGCGAAAACTTTACTAGGAAGCCATGAATTGAGCTCAGCTCAGCTTTTTGTAGTTTTAGCATGTAAAATATTTTTTGGAGTACAATTTTGATATTATATTGCGTTATAATCTACTAATAAAGTTATTTCTTGAGTCAGACAGAAGTTATGGGAGAATATTTTTCAGCAATAAGAAGCCTTGCCAATCCACGGGGGCAAATATCTTAAAAGGAAGTATTAGATATCAAAAAATTTCAATTTTTAGTCGATTACCTCAAAACAATATGATCAAGAGCAACTTCAAGGCTTACTTTGCCATAAATAATAACACTCAAAAACTTCAAAGCTTTCTTTGCTATAAAAAATAAGGAAAAAACATTATCTCCTTCCAAATGAAATATCAACAAGTCTCGAACAATGAAAAATTAACACAAACAAATAACTAAAAACAAAAATGCCCAAGGGCTTAACTCACCGTTAAGCTCGTGCATATTTGTTTAATTCACATTTTATAAAATAAACGAATAACATATAAATATATATATTATATTTACTTAAATTGCATTAAAGAACCGAAAATCCAATTAAATGCATTGCATACACTCAGGCGCTGCAGTCAGCACAAACGATTCATTAGACGCTGCAGTTGATGGCACAAGCAAATACTTGAACAAAACACACGCACGCACGCACACAGACACGAACGCAGGCAACTATATGCCAACGCTTGTTTACTTGCATATTTGTAAGCAAATATAGATTCAGAAATTTCGTTGCAAGAAGTGGAGAAAATCAGCGTCATAAACATAGACTGCATGCATGTATGTGCATATGTGTATGTGTGCGACCGCATAACAGCGTTGCGCGGTATACATAAAAAGGCCACGCGAATGGCTGGCATGGCTGCGTGCATGGTGGAGCCAAGAATGGCAGAGCGCTGTTGTTATCGGGCGATGTTGAGTCTGAGAGGCCGACTGGCTGAAGGGCTGGCAGTCTCACGCATTTTAATCCTTTTTGATTCCTATTGCAATATATTTAAGCGAGCTGCCAGCATCAACAAGTATATGCATATTAATTACATACATACTTACTTATGTGCGTATGTATATTTAACTGCACAGCATAGAAGGCCTTGTTGGCGGGGTATTTTAACGAAGCAAATTGTGCGCACAAAATTTTCGAGTTTATTTGCATGCCAACACGCACATGTGCATTAACATACCTGTATGTGTGCATATGTATATGCATTTTCAATATGTGTTTGAGTTACTGGGGCTATGGCTGGTATTAATGAAATGAAATTCAAAAATATATAAAAAAAAATTATTAATTTTTTCGAGTACCATTAACCAGTATTCATGGTGAAGAACCAAGTATTACTAACCGAATATTGTTTATATTTCCAGTTAATC
>NW_017536352.1:351650-357639 GCF_001853355.1 Bactrocera latifrons | reverse complement strand
TATTTAAATATAACACTGCAACTGTATCCTTTAAAATAAAGAAAAATAAATTTATTGAAGCAAACATGTGTGCTAACATATGGCAACTCTAAAAAAAATTTATGGCAAATATAAAAAATTAATTTTTTTAAGTGATATGCCAACTCTATTTAGATTTTATATTTTATTTAAAAAAATGTTGTAACTTTGTAAATATGGCAACTCTGTTGAAATCCTACTTTTTACTTACTTAAAAGTAATTATTTTTGATATAACATCGCATATGTATAGAAGTCCAAAAAACTTAAATAAAATTAATTAAATTTTTTTTTTAAATTTTTTTTTTTAAATTTTTTTTTTAAATATGACAACTATATTAAAACTAAATAATTTAATTAAAAAATATATTTCAATTAAAGTTATCAACTCTACAAACAAGCATATGTATAGTCTACTAAAATATGGAAACACTACAAAAATACTATGGCAACTCTGCCAAAATGTTACTTTATTTGCTCTAAAAATAGTTATTTTAATTTAACTACAACAATATGCAAAAACTATGACAAGACGAAAAAAACATTTTCTTTTTTAATTTTTTAATAAAACATGGCAACCCTATTCAAAAGTCAAGGGCCACTCTTGTTTTTATTTAAAATATTGTTATTTTTCTTAAAAAGTATTCTTAGTTTTTTATATATGTAAAAATAATAGTAATCCGTCTAAAGTGGATATGGCAGCAATATAAAAAATGTATAAAACAATGTAAAACTCACAATAAATAAAATAAATAGCCAAATGAAAAATTTTATTGAAACATGTCAACTCTACCCAAAAGAGTCAATAAAAACTCTATTCTAATCCACTTTTTTAATATGTTTAATAAAACATGGAACCTCTATTAGCATTTTATAGCATACCTGTAAATTGTGTTAATGACATATGGCAACTCTGAAGGCAAAGCTTATTTCTATTTCATAAAATCGTACATTTACTACCAAATAAAATCATATTTTATGGCAACTCTACCCAAAACATGGACATCAACAACTCTTCTAAATTTTTAACGAAAAAATTATAATTTTTCATTTAAAAATATGATTTGTATTTATATTTTTTTATAAAAAAATGTTTCAATATGGCAACTCTAAGTAAATAATCTATAACAGCAAATGTATATTATAATATAAAACTTAAAAAAATATATACATATTTTATGCAAATATTGAAGTTCTACACCAAAAAACCTTTAACAACTCATCATACATATAACTTGCTAAAAAAATATTTTAACGTAATATGGCAACTCCTTAAAAAAAAGTTTGTAATATACTATAAAAAATATTTTGATTAAACATGGGAACTCTATTAAACTCTTATAATTTTTAAACAAGTTTTTTTTAAATATGGCAACTCTGCCAAACATATGCACGACAACTTTAATGACTTCAAAAATTCTCCATTTAAATCTAATAATTTACTATGCAAAATATTTACAATATGGCAACTCTACCAATCAACAATATGACAACTATAGTCGTTTTCAAAAATTTTCCAATTTTTTTTTTACAATTTTGTCGAAACCGAACAGATCCCAAAATTCATTTAGACATTCAGCTTGCACCGTTATATGCGCTACCACTTAGTTTATGGGCAAAGTGCACTCGAACGCAGTTCATTCGAACGCAGACATGCGTGCATGAATATGCAATTATTTGCATGTCTTTATAGACGCGACTCGAGTGCAACCGTTTGTATGTATGCGTGTGTGTGTGCAACACCGCAATCACTGGCAAAACTCACTTTGCGCTCCTCACTTCCGCTTCGTTACTTGCAGGCACTTTCGAACTTTGCCGTTTTTCCTTTTGCCGCGCATTTAACCTCGGCACAGAAATTCTAGTCTGTGTGTTTGTGTGCCGTTAGCTCATTTCGAACTTTTGCAATTGACGCCAAAGTACATAGTGCGCCGCAAGGTAGACTACACTTTTGCAACATTTTCATTGCGTACTTGTTGGCGCCGTGATATGTTGCGGTTACACGCTTTTGGGTGCAATTGTGTGAAAGGCAATGTAAAATGTTCATATGCGTTGAGTATTCACTTCTATAAATAAGATAATAAGAGTGGATGCATTTCAAAAGTCGTCGGAAATTCGCCGAAAAGTAATTTATTGCGTGTGACAGAGTTTATTTCGTTATTTTTTTTTTTTTTTTTTTTTTAATTTGTAAGTACAGCTGCAATAAATTATTAAACCTATTAATTTCAATGAGTCTTGACATTATACAAATCATTCCTTCAATGGATGCCAATATAATTCCATCCATAAGTTTTGTGTTTAGCCGATTAGTTCCCAGGATAAAGTATTTTATACCATAAAAACAGGTTATAGAAAGCTTTGTCTGCGAGCTAAAATGGAAAGGCGATTCATTACTCCCCCGTATTATGAGTTTGAGATCAGCCACGTAAAAAACCACCCACAAAGAAAAGGACACAGACTTGGATGAGAGACCCCCCTTTTGACTATTAAGGATTACTATTTAAGGACATGCAACTGGAATGTCCGATCTCTTAATTGGGAAGGTGCCGCTGCCCATTCGGTTGATATCCTCGTCTGAGTAAACGCTGCCATCCAAGAAGTCCGAAGGACGGTACAAGAACTGAGATGAGTAAGTGATTCTGGCCTCTACAGTTGATATAAAGGAGCGCAAATTCGATGTGAGATTCATTGTGAGAGAGAGACTCCACCGCCGAGTTCTGTCATCCAGCCCGTCAGATGAACATCTTGCCACAAACCGCCTCAAAGCAAAGCTCTTCAACATAACGGACGACGGAAGCGAAGAACGATGTGAACAAATATGTCTTCTATGAACGCTTGAAGCGCACCTGTGAGAGCTACCCCCGCCATGATGTCAAAACTTCAATGCCAGGGTGGGCACGGTAGGTATATTTGGCACCACAGTCGGTAAATTGACCCTTGATCGACTTTGCGCAGGGACGAAATATGGTTATCTGTAATACTAAATTCCAGCGTAGGAAATTCACCAAGCTACATGGCTGTCTCCATAGCAAAAAAATTTTACCAAGTGTTAGTTCATAAAAGTAGCTTCGAAGAACTTACTTCAGTACTTCCTTTATGACTATTGCGCCCAGAACAACTTAAATCTCGCCACAACAGATATACAGATTAGAATAAACAGTTCTTCGATTAGTTCAATCAACTTTTTCAAAGCTTCAGTTTTAGTAATGAGCTTTTATAAATGTTAGAGTGGGTTATAGTGACCATTGGTTATGGCATAGGTAAATTACTAGCACTTAGTAAATTCAGATGAAGGCTCGGTTTAAATTGAGGTTAAGGAGGTCAAATAGGAGTTCAACGCTTTTTGTCAACCTTAAGAGCGACTTGATATCGAAGTTTGATACTTCGTCTAGTCCCCTGAATTCCAAAGCTCTTAGATAATTAAGGCAAATTCTAGATAGTGCTGGCCAAGGGCATATGAGGTGCTCCAGCGTCTTTCTTATGCGTACTTTTTCTTTCTGCATGTTTCGTCGTTACTTATGATTGACATTTTTGGCAATGTCATCAGCTGTTTCGTTTCCCGGAATTTTTTTGTGACCTGGAACCCAGTATGTAATACATATAATATAGGCCGATTTTAAGCAGCCGCTATGCAGCTACGACTTAATACGATATGTGGTTATTGCCTTAATGGGCCGCCTGAGTCTCGACGTATATATTTAGACTGCTATATTGTGTCCTGCATTGTTGGCCAGCTATGTCACTTTCCCAGCTGTCTCCAGTACTCCAGATGCTTGAAGTGTCGCCTGAGATCCAGCTTAGCAATAGCTGCCGGCTTTCACTCCATTAGGCGTTTTTGAACCACCTGCTTAGAGGTTGTAAGTTCCGCTAGCGAGTAGCATGTTCCACTGAATGAAAATCATTGGTCGGATACGCTTTCATGTTTAGTTATACATATATGTATATGTAATTGTGTTAAAAATATACCACCTGTTAAGGGTATTATAGCTGCCATTCAGCTGAAATTAACGTTTTACGCTTTTTAAGCTTCACAAAGGATTAGCATGAGTGGTCCAAGTGAGATTCCCATTTCGGTGAACTTGACCCAAATATAATCTAAGCTAAAGGAGGACAAGGTAGATTCCCATTTCGGAGAACTTAACCCAACTTAGCCCACTATAATCTAAGTTAAAGGAGACCAAGTGATGTGAAATTCCCTCTGCGGAGAACTTAACCCAACCCAATCTAGGCTGAAGAAGGTCTAGTGAGATTCCCATTTCAGAGAACTTAACCCGACCTTACTTAATATATAGTATGCTAAAGGAGGTCAATTGAGATTCCTATTTCGGAGAACTTGAAACAACCAATTTTAACATATTCTAAGCTAAAAGAGAAGAGCTTAAAATACTGAAGGCGTAGTTTCTTTAAAATTTTTTTTGTAAAAGACTTGACCATCTTCTCTTAGTGGAGAACAAATTTAGCTGAAATCTTCTGCTCATAATGGGAACGCGTTTTCGATGGGTTAAGGAGAGTTTATTGCGACTAAAATCTTAATTTCTATTCTTTTATCACCCATTTATATGATGATCGTCTTAAAAACTTCTTGTAACTGCATTTTTGGTCCTTTAAACTAACTAAAATATTAATCCTGCTCAATAATAACGCAAATAGTCACACTTTGTCACATACAAAGAATGCTTAACCTCATTAAAATCTCCAAAAAATCCAACATGGAATTCGTTTTAACTAAAATTCTTCGCCATTTCCGTCTACTTTAAAATCATTTTAGTCCACAACTAATTCAACAATGCAACTTGCTGCATACTAATGCAGCACAACCATTATAAAACTACAAATGTATACATTTGTATGCATTCTTGTTATGCAACAATGTTAGTGTCTTCAGTACAATTACAGCTGTATAAACTTTGATCAGTCAAGCGGCTAAAAAATGTCAACTCACTCATGCTCTCCAAAATACACACGTATGCACTCGCATTCGCACACACTCACACGTACTTGGCAAATTTACATAAGTCTGCAATGTTTTGTATTCATGTGTCCGCTTATCCTTTTCTCCAACAATTGTTAAGCCACTTAGTCTCTGCGCTTTTGTTATGAATGTGTGGCATCCTTTTGGCGGACAGTCGCTGCACTTCAGGCGTTTGCATTCCATATATTTGCTCTGTCGCATATACATCTGTATGTGTATATGTGTGTCCATTGTTGGCACACCTAACTCTTTACGTATGTGTGCGTCTGACTACAAACTACTAACACAATTACCGCATTACTTGCGAATGTTTGCATGTGTGTGCGAAGCACTCAAGTGCACGAATGTCCACAAGTGACACACAACAAAGTTAGAGAACACAATAAGGTCGTTATTTAATTTACGTGCAAGAAATGTTGTGAGTGGTAGAGGTACAAAATAATGATTATATAAGATATGTGCTTACATAACGTTGCAGACAGCGCAGAAAAGTACTAAATTAGGTACTTTTCACTCTCTCTCTCTCTAAGGTGCTCATATTTCATATCCTTTAGCTTTTTAATGAGCTCAGCCAAAAATATGGTTGGACTTTACTTCTTATTACATCCTCAACTAAAAGAGTTCTTTCTATTCCTCTGCTTCCACCGGCGCGTACTGAATCGAAACCTTCAAAGCTGGAATTTCTTCCATTTTATTTTCAATCTCTTCTCTGTATCTGGTGATTATGCCAAGACTGAAGCTAAAATTAAGTTTATTGTCGTTAGATTGACATTGTCTATTGTGGTAGGTCACAGGATAGAACTTCAGACTTTGGATAGGTAAGGTTAGCTTGAATCGTCGATCATAATAGGGAGCTCTCTTGGACAGTTTATAAAGCCGGTCCGTTGTTTTTCACAAAGCTCAAAAAAAAAATAGAGTTTAGTTAGCTTGAATCGTCGATCATAATAGGGATCTCTCTTGGACAGTTTATAAAGCCGGTCCGTTGTGTTTCACAAAGCTCAAA
>NW_017536352.1:333434-351560 GCF_001853355.1 Bactrocera latifrons | reverse complement strand
AAGCTCAAAAAAAAAATAGAGTTTAGTTAGCTTGAATCGTCGATCATAATAGGGATCTCTCTTGGACAGTTTATAAAGCCGGTCCGTTGTGTTTCACAAAGCTCAAAGAAAATAGAGTTTAGTTAGCTTGAATCGTCGATCATAATAGGGAGCTCTCTTGGACAGTTTATAAAGCCGGTCGGTTGTGTCTCACAGAGCTCCAACAAAATAGAGCATAAAGACCCTGACAAATCGACATGGAAATGATCACACATTCGTTGAGGTGGCCAATGTCAGTATCGGTTATGTCTGCTATGTCATCGAAGGTATGACTCCGGAAATGCTTCAAATTCAGTCTTGGAAAAGCTGGAAAATGAAGAAGAAAGTGTCTGGTTATTTCTATGTAACCTTCTTCTATACAACTTTGACAATTTGTGTCCGATTTTTAGCACTACAACTTGAATACTGACTGAGGTATTCCTGTTAAAACTTTTACAATTACCGAGAGATGAACTTTGCAACGGGCAAGCAGTTCCATAGATCTCCTAAGCTGCAATATAGACCAGAAGGATCTCATCTATTAACATCTCCTATGACAAGATGACAGCGGAGAACAATTCTGAATTCCTTCTAGCTATTTTTCTTGTTCGGCGGCTTTGCAGTTTGCAGCGACAAGGCACCCAAACGAGTCTGATGATGAAGTAGCTTGATGATATTTCTGCCGGAGACAGACACTACTTGACTAACTTTAACAAATTTAACGACTTACATAATTGCAACTTTTTCTGCCGAATAAACACTAAAGTAGTCCGATAAAACAACAAACAAAATACTCATATGTATGGATTCTTCATTCCACAGAGAAGCTCATATAGCGACTTCTTAATATGGGATTCAGTCTTCAAGGCAAACATGAATCCAAAACAACAACAATAATATTAATAGAGACCAGAAATAGTTATGAAATGTTGGTATGGGTCCAGTTCGGCGGTCTGACCTACTTGTGGCGCCCCTTTCAATCAACCAATCTTGGATCCAGATTGGTATCGACCACGAACTCAGAATTTTTAATGAATAAAGAAGGTAGGAACATAAATAATAAATAAAATCTTATTTCCAGACCAATCTCGTATATCTACCTCTCTCTCTCTCTCCCTTAAATTCACTACGCGCCCGAATGTATGCTTTCTATATCTTAGTGACGTCATCTATCCAGCTTGTGTTCACGGACAAGTGAGTTCAAGCATAAGAATCAAATACATATTCCACTTGCGTGCAACCGCCACTTGAAATATTTCAGAATAGACATAACAACAATAGCAACAATGCAAATGTGAGCATAATGCGAGGTTTATTTTACATTTGTTGAAATTCTTCATATTTTGCAGCATAATTGATTCAAAGCATCTACTCTGTCTGCTCGAGTATAAATTCTAGTGCTCAGAGTTGTAACGCAACAAATTAGTTTAGTGATCCAAATGGGCTATACTGACTCTGTATATGAACATGTAGGTACGAGAGTGTATTAATTTAATTGCGAAAAAGGCGTTCTTAAGCACATATACCTGAAAATTTAATTCAAAATTACTTAAAGAACAAGCCGAAGGGTTCGCCAAAGCATAAAGCATAAAAGCATAAATTTAAGAAATACAAATGATTCCTTACATAACCCTTGATCGGTTAGTTTGTATGGCAGCTATATGCTATACTGATCCGTCATCGACAGTTGAGATAAATGGCAGCTTCGGTTTATCAAAAATTACAAAGTGAGTTCTCCTGTTATCTTGACCGAACTACCGGTGCTAAACTCTCGTATCAGTTGATGTTACCCTGTTTTGTTTTTCTCTTCTAAAACCACTGGTTTCAGCCTTGTAGCTTAATCTTTACCTCCTCTATTTTACTTATGATACTACATTAGAGAGACGATAAACCTGGATCATAGCTTCGTGAGTATGCTAGAAATTCTCTGAACACTTTGCCGGTCTTCGCTGAATCCAACGATTCTAAATTATTAATGATCTGCTTAGATTTTCTGCTGGAACTCTATTAAGAAGCCTTTACGAAACGGTAGGTCTTCATGATATCTCATGTCCTTGCTATATAGGTTAGGTAAGGTTAGGTTAGGTTAATATGGTAGGCTAATGAGCTGTTTAAGTGGTACATATAGTAATTACTGTTGCGAAGTTGAGTTCTTTTCTACGCTTTGCACGACTATCTTCAAGAACCAAACAAGTCTTTAGACAAATGTCAGAGTGCTTTAACAACACCTTTTTTCGAACCAAAAATTCATTTGGAGACTTTACCAGAGTCTGCAAGTCCTATAGAAGAAACCAGTCAAACATTCTCATTTCTCTATTATAGACCAATTATCTTCGAAACAATATTGTAAAGGTCTTTCCTAAATCTACAAGGCTGGTACGCTTACTATTTCTAAAATGTTTTGGATTTCAAGTAAGAATCTATACGGAATGCTTCTGAGTTCCTACTCTTTACCTCTCCACAGTTGGTCATCTTTTATGACATATCTTTCAGAACAGTTTTTATGCACAAAGATCGCTAAAAAGCAAGGAGGAGATGTGATGAGTTCTTGATTATGAGATACAAAAGTTTATTTTGGAGAACTAGCTAAAAATGCTATGAAACTCTACACATTTAAAAGCAAAAGCGGCTGAGTCCTCTGAAAGCGCAAAGCAAAGAAATTTAGAATTCTCGAGTATGCCTTATAAGCACCGTTATTTGAGAATTGGTTCAAATTTCAGTAAAGCCCCAGCAAAGTTATTTCAATACAAAACTCACCTCAACAAAGCTACAACAACAAATGGCACAGAAATAGCAAGCGTACAAGAATTTTTGGAATTTATTCGTTAAAGAGCAATATTGACACTGCATTTTTGCTGCACTCACCTATACATATACACATATATTGGTAAGTGTGATAATATGTGTCATTTTACAAGTTTTCTCTACCAATAACAGAGGCCAGGTAAGGTACAATTGACTCAAAGTAACGGCACTTAAGCAAATTGCTGCAAAAATTTTTTAGAAAATATGCTTTCGAATACAAACGTAACTGTACACAGTGTAGTGCTTATGATATTTGTTGTTGGCAGCTGTGAAAGTCGTGCATATTTTCGACCTCAAGTTTGTATTTGATACGAGTATGCTTGATTTAACAAAAATATTTTCAGACATTGCATGTATTTTTGTTGCCAATAGCAACAGAATTGTATTTATAATGGATTGCAGGTTTGATATATGCAAGATAGGTGAAGGAAATCGATATCAATGGAAGTTGGGCTACTACCTCTTACGTTCATGACGTCACAAAGTAGTGTAATACTTTTTTTTTTTTTTTTTTTTTAGCGCGAACCAAATTCTATGCCAGAAACTCTGGACTAAAAAAATTTTTAGCTTCAATTCTAGATCTTTACATTTCTCACTTGTAGTGTTATTTCAAATAAAAAAATCAAATTCTATACCAGGAACCTTAAGACGAGCTCAAGTTCGACATTTCTGCAGTATTCGCTATTATACGATTCGAGATGGACTCCACATATATCTAGCTGCAGAACAAAATTTCAATATTTTACACTCCGTTACTTCCTTGTATTGTTATTGGAAAATCAAATTCTATACCGGGAACCCCTAGACTATAAAAATATCTAGCTGCAGATCCAAATTTTCACATTTCACACTCCCTGACTTTTGAATGGTTATTTGAAAATCAAATTCTATGTCAGAAACTCTTAGACGAGCTCAAGTAAGACAAATTATATTTTAGGAATCTTCAGACCACTGACAAGCTAAAGGTCTTCCGATGATAACCAAGTAATGATGAGCTAACATTCAATGGAACATGCTGATGAATAATTTTTATAACCCCAGAAGCCTTTAGTTCGGTTATTTGCAAAGCAAATTATATTCTAGGAATCTTTAGACCATTGACTACTTAGCTCAAAGTTGTCAGACATACCAATTTGTCGAACGCCATTTACTCCTAAATATATTTTTTGTTATGTTGTTTACTTTTTATGCAACAT
The DNA here is from genome assembly GCF_001853355.1 of Bactrocera latifrons. Lineage (NCBI taxonomy): Eukaryota > Metazoa > Arthropoda > Insecta > Diptera > Tephritidae > Bactrocera > Bactrocera latifrons. The sequence continues at coordinate 347,541 of NW_017536352.1, read as the reverse complement.
TCTGTTGAATGTTTGATATAACCTACAAAATCCTGGATATATCTTCACCGAAATTGTAAAAGTATTAGGCGATCTCTATTTGCAGCATTCACTGAGAACTAAATAACACCATATTTTCAAATCAAATTATATCTTAGCATCACTGAATAGCTCAAGGTCGTCAGAGAATTAGCTAGTATTAATGAGATGAGATTTCTTTATGGAACATGCTAATAAATAATTTTTGTACCCATAGATGGTTTTAGTAGTGATTTTTGACAAGCTAATTGTATCCGAGAAATCCTCAGATCACTCACTAGCTCAAACTCGTCAGACATACCGAAATTAGCAACCACGAGTTGCTCGAAAAAATATATTTTGTTATGTTATCGTCCTTGCTCAAGGAGTAATTGGTGTACTAACAATGAAGAAATAAATTTTTTTTGGGACATCCTGTTTTTGACAACGGTTTGTTATAACCTAAAAAATCTTGACATATCTTCAGCAAAATATGAAAAATCTTAGACGATCTTTGTTCTCAACGTCCACAGAGAGCTGATCAGCGATTATTACAGACATTTTCAACTCTAGAAAATAAACTAGCTTAAGAACGTTTTTCAAATCATAAGTGATTAATTGGTTATATTAAAAGGGTTATCGAATATCGGAAACTGTATGAGTTATATACCCTGCTCTTCTTTGATTTGCTTTCTTTATAGTCTGTATTGTTTTAGAAACATAATATAACCCTGTATTATCAATATCTGAAGGACTAAAATCTCTACTTTTTTTTTTTAAATGCTGAACTCCCATATCAGTTGGTGCTGCTTACCTTAGTTTTATTCTTCTAAAAACATTGTTCTAAACTTAATTTCTTCATTTTATCAACATGAGTAACGATTTTAACATCCTTCGTCCATTACTGGATCAGAGTATTCACCAGTATTCCAGAAATTCTCCAATCACATTGCAAGTGGATTGGAAATGCTTTGGTGAATCCTGAGCTTTCAAAGTCAGCTAAAAGTCTTGTACGACAACTTGTCAGAACACCTGTACTATAAACTTCAGAAAAGTAGTAAATACAAAAAACGCAGATATCCTGAATTTTTCCAGATTTTTTCCAAAACTGGCAGAATCAGTCCATAATTTCTTCAAAACGTTTTACAAACGTAAGCTTTTCTTTGCGCAAAGAAATCTTAAGTTATTTCATTGTTGATACATATGTAGGTATAGCCTCTATCTCGCCGCCCTCCCCCTCCACAACGTAACTTACGACCGCCAATTAAATGTCAAATAATAAATTTCCGCCACAATTTCGCTTGTTTGTTTTGTTGTAAATGAGTTTTCACTCAAATATTGCTAATTTGCTTGTAATTGGTTTGGCAAATTTCCACCGCAAAACATTAGTAACAGTGCGTTGGCCCATTGAGCCGTTATTTTGAGGACAAAGCGGTGACGACCACGACAAATGATTACTTCGTTTGATGACGAAATGGTGTGCTTAATATGCTTGTGGTCGTGTTTCGTGCGGTTACCTCAGCACGTCTGTGTTTGGAATCGTTGTGTGTGTATGAGTGCATAGTAATATATGTGGCGTAGCATCCTCGTTATCATCATGTCGTTGCCAACTAATTGGCTAAATTTATGCGAAAAGTGACGAAGTGGCCGAAACTGTTTGTGTTGAATTGCCAAATTAAGGTTAAAGGCGCGCAATTAAATGAGAAGCAGCGCGAAATTTGCATAAAATATCTTAAAGTGCAATTAATTCAAAGAGAAACGACATAATTATCTTTTTAGTAGTGCAAATGAGCTTATTGACCATCAATGGAAGTTTTTCACGATTTTTTTGCACAACAAAACTTTTTTTATTCAATGAAAATACTTTTTTTATGAAACACAATTGCAATTTAAAATTATGTGAAACCCAAATTAACATCAATATCAACCTTCATAGTGATCAGCAAAAACGCTTTCATCGAGCTTTTCAACTAGAAAAATTTTTTAATACCTCACTTAAGTACTTAGGAAAATCCAATGACAAAACGTATATTCGTGAGCTTTTTCTAGATAACTTCTTTTTCAAAGAGCTTTCATGAAAGCTTTCAGCAACTCTTTTAATACTCTTTTCAAACTCCTCCTTAATGAAATACATGTGAAACCCGATGGCGAAGATCACGGAGGAAAAGAATGTCCGTGAGCTTTTTCTAAATATGTTCTTTTTCAAAGAGTTTTCATAAAAGCTTTTAGCAGCTGTGCGAAATCCTACGTCCTTTAAAAAGTTATGAACTCCGAAAACTTAACAAATTTCAGTCAGAGTTTTTTAGATACGCTTTTTTGCTTTCTACAATTTTTATTAATACTTCTTGAAAGTTTCTTCTGAAATATTCAGAGAAACCCGATAACAATACGTGTGTCCATTAGCGTTTTTTTTTTTGTAATGCTTTTTTTATAGGGCTTTCATAAAGCTTTCGATAACAATACGTGTGTCCATATGGTTTTTCTGGTAATTCCTTTTTTGATAGGGCTTTCGTAAAAGCTTTCGTCAGCTTTTCAAAATACTTCTTGGTATATTCTACGCATCTAAAATATTTGTAAAACTCCATAAGAAAACTAATGTCAGAAAGCTGTTCCTGTGTTTTCTCTTTTTCATAGAACTTTTTTGAAAACTTTCACCAGGTTTTTTTAATACCACATTTTTAATACTCACATCACTTGCATACTTGTGAAACCCGATGACGAAATAATGTTCGAGAGCTTTTTCCAACTACACTCCTTCTTATACTGCCTCTATTAGGAAGGATTTCAGCAGCTGATTTCTAATACTTTTCGGAATACTCAAATACTTACGGAAAATCGATAACAAAACGTACACCAATAAGCTTTTTCTGGTTACGTCATTTATGATAGGGCTTTCGTAAAAGCTTTAGTCAGCTTTTCTAATGCTGCGTGGATTTTGCGAACGTCACTTAAATATTATTTGTAAACCTCGATTACAAAATATATATCAGTAAGCTTTTTTACGCTTGCTCTTTTTCGTACAGGTTTCCAAAGAGCTTTCAGCAGAAAATGCAAATTATAAAACTATACATAAATGTACCAGAAACAGAACGTGCATCCTTTAGGCAAATTTTTCTCTCTAAGCTTTTTTTCTTAAGTACTGTTTTTAAATATTCGCATAAGTCTATTAACCTTTAAGCTTAGACTTTCCTCTCTTATGAAAAAGCAAACTCTTAAACTTTAAATAACATTAAGTGATGTAAATGTTATCAAAGAGCTTTTGTGAAAATTCTCTGAAACAAAGAAGGAAACGAATGTCCATGAACATTTTTTAGTTATACACTCTTTCATAGAGCTTTTGAAAAAGCTTTCAGCAGAAATACAGCTAAAGAAACAGATAATACTTGAATTAATTCCGTCATGGATTTTTTTTCTGTAAGCTCTTTTTGTGAAGCACAGTTTGAAGTCTTAAAAGCTATGTACTTTTTGATTTACTTTCATATTATTATTTCTCTCTAAAAATAAAACATATATTCTATCTTCAACTTTCAAACTTTGGATAACATATTTTTGTCCCGCAAACGCTTTCAAAGAGCTTTTGTGAAAGCTCACCAAAATAGAAATAGTTCAGCTCATAATTAAATTGTAAATTTGTGTCATATGTCGTTTTGACTGCATTTGTAAGGTATTGTTCATCAAAAGCTTGTTTTTTAATTTGAATGAATGCTTTAAAGCTTTTAAATATTTTGCTGTTTTGGATAAAATTTTTATGTATACAAAAATTATATGTTCTTTTTACAATTAGCATTTGTAGAAAATTTTTCCTGAACAAAATGCTATCATAACTTTTTTTTCTTGAAAGGAATGAAATAAACTCTATTTTTAGGTCAATATTAGTTCGTTTGAAAGCTTTTGAAAACACCATTTTATAAATCTTTTCAACTTGAAACCTTAAAAGGACGAAAATCAATATATTTTTCGATCAATATTAATTGGTTTGAAAGCTTTTGAAAACACCAGTTCATAAAGCTTTTCAACTTGAAAGCTCTTCAACGTGAATGCTTGGAATTTATTTAAATTTAGTTTACAGTCCAAAATAACATTTCACAAACTTTTTTTTTGCTATATTTTTCATTCACCAAAAGTTTTTGAGTTCCAATGTCTATTTCACAATTAACTCTAAAAACTCAAAATAAATAAGCTCTATGAAAAGGATAATTTATAGGGAATAAAATAAAATAAAAAAAATAAGCCATTCATTAAAGAAGAACTTTATTTAACAAAATTTGTATGTTGTTTTTGTGTTTTAATGAAATACAAAATTAAAGCTTTTTCCATAATCCTTAAAGCTGGTATTTAATTTGCGCTTTTATTTATTTTTTTCCAGAACTTGAACCGGTATTTCCCTATAGGGACGTAACCATAAAACGTGGCGTCGATGCAAATGAATTATACGAAATACTCGGCGAAGTAGGCAGGTGAGTTTTAAAGTGACAAAAAAAATATTTTTTAATACCAAAAAATATTTTAATTGTCAGTTTCATAAAAAATTACCGTTAAAATGTTTGCGCAAATTTTTGGTACACAAAGGAGTAGTTTAGTGGCAAATATAGCACCATAGGGACAAATAAAAATATCAGCAGAGATTAAAATATTTCCTTTAGCAATTAAACCTGCAAAAAAATTCAATTTTTTTACGAAAATTTTACGTTCCTATCAACTTTAACAATATTTATTATAGCACTTTACTGCTTTGTTATTGTTATATATACATACATACTAAAATAATACATAATCATAATTAACACAATTTTATTGCGATTTATTAACACTCTCTTCAGAGGTAAATTCGGCACGGTCTACAAATGCCAAGAGAAGGAGAATGGTCTGAAGTTGGCCGCCAAATTTGTGCCCATCCCCAAGCGTGAAGACCGTCGCAATGTGGAGCGTGAGGTGGAGATTATGAACTCACTGCAACATCATCTCATTATACAGTTATACGCAGCGTATGAGCATCAGAAAATGATGTGCGTCGTGCTGGAGTTGTAAGTAGCTAATTTCGAATTTGAGCTAATTTAAAATAGTTTCAGCTTTAAAAAGTTTAATATGTTTCTATTTACATGAAGTGATCTCAGTTATTTAAATATAGATGTGAGTCTATAGGAATCCGCCGCACAAATAAATTTTCTTTCCATAAAACTATTTAAAGAAAATTTTGGAGTTCATTTTTTCAAACTTTGTATTTCCAGAACTATGCCATAAATAAATTTATATTGCTTTTAGTCATGAAAAACATATTAAACAATAAAACATTATAGCTTCTGTTAGTCAGTCAAAGATCTGAGCTTTATGCAATCAACGATGAGCAAACTTATGAAGTATTATTAAAAATCTTACATACGTCTTAGTTGTACTCACAATCATCATCATCCATCACAATCTAAATTTTAAAGAAATTTAAAAAAAAAAAAAAATTTTTAAAGAAAATTTTGGAGTCCATTTTTTCAACCTAAGTATTTCCAGAACTATGCCATTAATAAATGTATATTGTTTTTAGTTATGAAATATATATATTTTAGTAAAATATTCTAACTTTTGATAGCCTCTCAGAGATCTGTTCTTTATGCAATCAGCGACGAAGCAAGCTTTTCAAATGTTCGTAAAAATCTTTCACACGTTAGGGTTGTACTCACAATCATCATTATTCATCACAATCTGCACCTGAAATAAAATTTTTGCAATAAAACCTATTAATGAAAATTTTAGAGCTCATTTTTTCAACCTCTGTATTTCCGAAACTATGTCATGAATATTTTTATATTATTTTTAGTCATGAAATGCATATTATAAAGTAAAATATTCTAACTTTTGATAGGGTATCAGAGATCTATACTTTATGTAATCTACGACAAAGTAAACTTATGTAATATTGTAGCAGTTTAGTGCCGGGAATACTTGGAAGTACCCAGACTTTCCAATATTGATAGTTCTTAAGAATAGTACGAAATTGAAAATATTGGATAAAGAATGTTATTTTTAGTTTTAATAGGATTCCAAGGATATTCGGATTCGATGGTAGACAAATTTTAGTTTTGACTCGCAGCTGCTTCTATAATCTACACTACACTTTTTCGTGTCGAAATCGATTTCTGCTTGAGAATTTTTCTTTCTAAATGTTTACAAAGATTTTGGACCTATTTCTAATCACAATAAAATAATTTCAGAGGAAACTTGAAGTTGTAAGTCTCTGAGACACAGGAAAATCACTTAGATGGAAGATAATTAATATGAATTTCAATGAAATAGACGGCAAATTTAATTGAAAATTTTTATTATTTAATACCGCAGACCCTCTAAGAATTCATATCCGCCCAGATTACCTTTTGTAAATTTTCGACAACATTAAATCCCGCTTTTCATGCAACATTTTCAAGGTGTTCTTATTATCCTTATTCCCACAATCAATCAACATGCCTGCTCCTATTTGTATTTGTCAAAACTTTTGACACAAACTTTTTAATGACCTCGAAAGATTTCATCTGCAAGCCATTTTTCAATTGCCGCTTACGCGTCGTGCAAGTTTTGCACATTTTTCTCGACATATGTTGAGCGCTGCACGTTCATAACTGCATGACCGACCAAATTTAGCAAACTCAACTCTTTCACATTTTTCCGGCAGCTCTTCATGCCTTCATGCTGCCAGTCAAGCAAATAGCATTTTTATCACCTTAAATTTTGAAGAAGAAAATTCAAGCAAATCACAGCATTTTTCTTTTCACTTTATATTTTATTTTATTTTTTAAAATTTTTTTTTTTACTTTTATTTTGCTTGACATGATTTCCTTTTCGCTTGAACAAAGTTTTTCCTCTCATCCGTTTAAGCAAGTTTCCTTGCCAACTTGCAAGCATTATCTTCTTATCACACAAGCATATTTTTATTGTCACTTCCGCAATCCTTTCGCCAGCTCGAGAATCCACTTGATTTTCTCAGAATTTTCAACTTGTCTGCCCTCATCACCTGCTCAATTTCTACATTACACACAGCCTCATTTATACTATACATATGTGTATGTGTGTGCATATGTGAGTACAGCGTTACTGCCAGAGTTATGCAAATATTTTTTCGTCGAAAATTTTCACATTTTGCATTTCTTTCCTTCACTTTTTCGTGTCTTCAATTGCTCTCTGGCAGTTGCAGGTGAATTGGCAAGCATGCTTATACTCAGGTGTACCATTCAGGAAAGTTTACTGAATGACTCCTTGGGCACTTGCACGTACATGTGTTAGCGCATTGGCACCACTAAAAATTTCGGTAAAGTTAAAAAGAAGAAAGAGAAGTTTAAAGAAAAAGTGATGATTTGAAGATTGAGCAATTTTGCTATTAACTTCATGGCATCAAGTAAAAATTGTTAATAGAATATTTAATTTTAAGTTGGTTCAAGAACTAAGTTCTAACGGTACTTGGAGTTCGTTTGACGTTTCAGTAAAGTTGTCTAGTCTTAAGAAAACTACTAAAATAAGGCCTGGATAGCATTTTTCCCTCAATATGGGGATCTCTTAGAAATTAATAAAATCAGTTCGGATATCGATTTTTTTGATACTATGATTTTGGTTGTTAAATGAGCTTAAAAAAGCCTGAAAGCTGAGTAATCGTCAAAAGCACTAAAAGAACTAGTATAAAACTATCATATTGGCTTTATATAGTAAAATAAAAAATTATATAATTATAATAGACTGGTATATTAAAGTAGTAGAAACTACAGGTATAAACCTAATAAACTGACCAACATGCAAAGCTCAAAAATGGTATAAAAATCCACTGCGTAATACCATTAAATGTGACAACCACCGGTATGAACATTTCAAAATAAGATAATTAAGTTTAACAAACACCTAGTATAAATTTAAAAAACTGGTATAAAAAGTAAAACTGATATAAATTTAATAGACTTGTATAAAAAAGCAAAATAAAGTAGTACAATCAATTATTATAAATTAAAAAACTGGTATAAAAAGTAAAACAAAAACTGGTATAAATTTATTCAAATAATATAAAAAGCAGAGACACAACACATGTTTCTAGCAAATTAAACATTTGAAAAAATTGGATATGCACCAACAACAGTGCAACAGTGCACCAAAAAACTGCTACAAATTGAACAAAACAGTATAAAAAAGCAAAATAAAGTACAAATTAAGTCTAAATTTAAAAAGATGGTATAAAAAGGAAAACAAAACCAATAGTATAAATTTAAAAAAGTGGTACAAAAAAGGAAACACATAACATATTATCTTTATACACATACAATAAAGTTGTACAAATAACCAGTATAAATTAAGTAAACAATAAAAACTTACATAAATCTGTTTAATCTAATAATTAGTATTATATAGCACAATAAAAATGGTATAAAAATAGTAAAATAGTTCTAATAAACTGGTATAATAAAACAAACTGATATAAAAGTAATACACTGTAATAATAAAAAATAAAACATAACTAATATTCACCACATAAAATGGTATAATAATACAAAACTGGTAAAAATTTACTAAGCTGGTATAAAATGGCAGAAATACATAAAATGTTTATTGACTATTTATTACAGATACAATAAAATATACCAAAAACTGGTATAAATTTAATAACTGGTATAATAAAATAAAGCAATAGAAAACTGGTATAAGAGGAAAATTAAAATAATACAAAAATTAAACAAAAAATACTAATGATCTGATAAAATTGTTTGACAAAATTTAACACAACTGGTAAAAATTAAAAAACAAAAACTGGTATAAAAAATAGGGAAACAATAACAAATGTACTTACACACTCTCTCAAATTGAAGACACTTGAAAGGCCTACAAAATACCTTCTTCAAATTTGAAAATTGCGTCGAAGAGTGCCAGCGCCTAAATGTATGCATGTCTTATGCATGACATTTACGTAAAATGGCTAATGTACAGTTTATGTAAGAAGTACAAATTGTATGAATTTAGCTGATACTCGACAGCAGCTTGTGGCAACAGTCTATTAAGTAAACTTTCATTGAACTTTTTGCAACTGCAAAAATCTTCAATGTGAAAATATATATACTTACTTGTGAGCATATGCATATCCAGGGCTACGCGCGACCTTACTCGGCAAGAACTCATTAAAGCCTAGTTGCTAAATAGCAATTTTCTGCTTGTTTCAAGCGCTGCTGCAGTGTATTTGTACAGCACATAATGTTACTGACAACATAAAATACAATGCCTACATTTAGGCGCATGTTGCAGCAAGCGCATATACGTTTGCTTTTGTTGCGCCCACAGCAACTTGCCAAGGTCTACAGCTTGTTTGGCAAATATTGTATTTATAAACATTTTTGTAGACTTTTTGTGCAGCAGGCAACGCTCAGAGAGTCAAAGTTTTGCTAGCTCTCCACAGAAACAAATATTTTGCTTTGCTTCAAATGGCGCTCTTTCGAAAGGAAGCCTAGTACAACGCTTCTTCTAAACTTCTAACAAAATTACTAAGTGCGAAGAAAGAAGTCTCTTCACTTACACGCAACTGTGTTGACAAATTACTTACGCCTTACACCTTCAACATTGTTGTTGCTTTGCACTCGTATCGCCTGCCTTTGCTGAGTGCTGGCAAATTCTCCTCCACTTTAAGTTATCATAAATCATTAGTGGATACCATAAAAGACAAGCTACGCAGACAGGTAGTTAGGCAGCCAAATTGCAGCTAACCTCTCAACATCAACAACAACAACAACAACAGCAAAATGATAATAGTTTTCGTTACAAGAAAACAACAATGGCAAACTGCATATAGCATGGTGTCTAGAGCAAAAGACTGCATTGTAACGCGTAGTGAGTCGAGCTTCCAATCATGTGCGCAAGTACTTAGTGTGCTTCTAGGTGCTTAGGAAGCTCGAAAATTAATTAATATAGCTATGCTCAGTACTGCATGCAAAAGTAGATACACATATGTATACAATAGTATATAAAATTATATATATAGTATATATGTGTGTTCTCATAGCATATGCGTGTCTTCAATGCCTTGAAATCTCTTATCGGCTTGGCTTAAATAGAATGCTCTATTAAAATGTTGGTAAAGGCTTTTAAGTTTTGACGCTCACATGAAATTTTAATAGTGTTAGGGTAAATACATAAAAAAGAGATTGTGTGATAATTGCTGTTTAAAATATAATTTTTTTTTGCTTTGCTTTCATTGATGGTATAATATGACGAAAAAACATGTGTGGTTTCGATATTAGATTAGAGCAAAGTTTTCCCGAACTGTGTCGGAAAAAATCGTTGTTTTAAAAGTAAAGGTGGTTTTTATATAACATTGCACTTCCATCATGCTCTAAATGCCATTTGGTGCCCTTGTATTTACTATGTTTGTCAACAAGCCTTTTTTGTCAGTTCCAGTCATGATTAGTGGGGCGCACCTTAGTTGTGCGTTGCTTTTTGTAGTTATTGTCTATGTTGTTTCACTTTCTTGTTCTCTGGGCCCCATTCTGCACGTGTGTGGCGCCACCAGATTGTGACCAATCATGTTTCTGGAGTCTCTTCTATCTAGCGCCTTGATATATTTCCGTTCTATCATTCTACACATAACTTTTGCAGTCTTGCAAACAGGTAGATCGTTCCATCGCGTATTGATTGTCCTTGTCATGTTCCTGTTCCTGTTCAGATCGTCATATAAACAATGCATTGGTTTTCCAATGTTGGTCAGCTTTTCAGATATCAGCTGACATTCTTGGCAATCTCGTCCACTATCTCATTGCCATCGATGTCCTTGTGACCCGGCACCCAGTAGCAGTGAAAACGTTCTTTTCTGGCGAAACTCTCTACTATTGTCCTGCTTTTCAAAGCATTTTTGTCCGATGTGTGAAATGATTTTTGAATCTGGAGGTCATGGATTCACGTAAAGCTACGTCCTCCATTTTTGAGCCATCCGTAAAAATGTTTAATGTGTTACGCGCATTCAGCATAGCATTAACCAACCATCTTTTTCTAGGTTTACTCTGAACCTTCTTTCTCAATCGTAAAGGTGAATTGCACGCTCCTGGTCCTTGTCAAATTATCCATCATATCATTCCCGAAAGTTAAAAATATAAATTCTACTGCAGCTATTAGCTCCCTCGCCGAAAGATTTACCTTAGTTCAAGAGTCGCCGGCGCGGTTTTTAGAATTTCTGTTATGCATAGCGCAACGCGCTTCGGCACGCCTTCCATTGGCTTCTAGTAGGTAGACTTTCATAAGCCTAACCACCACACTACTTCACCGTAGATCAGAAGAGCAAGAGCTTCTATGAATCAAACTATGTTTCTGTTTTGTTCATGACCTGATTCAGCTTTCTCGGACTTCCTCTGTGTCTCGAGTTGTAAATTCTGTTGCTATGTCATCCGCGTAGCCGTTTAAATATGATTCGCCTGGCATTTCAAGTTGCAGTATTCCGTCATAACTAATGTTGCAAATTTTTGGGCCAAAAATGGACCCTTGTGCTGCTCCGGACTTAACTTCTATTTATCGTTAGTCCTCTGTAGCCTGGTACAGCAATTTTGGGACATCTGTGCGACCTCTACTCTTTCAATAACGCTGCGGATTAACGCGCGTTGACCTCGATAATGCTTAGATCACAATGACAACATTCAGTACTCGCAACGTAAGATTCCTAAATATTCACTGCTTCAATTTCCTCCTTCCAAACCCCTCCCAAATTCAATTCACTTAAAGTATCGCGTTTAGACACCATTGATTTTATAGTCAATTGCATATAATCTCCATAAAATACGTCCTCTAACAATGTTAAACTCTCGAACTGACATCGGTTTGAAGCATTTCAAAATTTCCTAAAAAAAAAGTACTTATAACTTCCATTAATTTTATTATTAATTATGTTATAGAGTCGAAGGCGGTGAACTTTTCGACCGTGTGGTGGACGATGAATTTGTGCTGACCGAGCGTGTTTGTGTGGTTTTCATACGACAAGTTTGCGAGGCCATGGAATTCATACATCGCAATAATATCTTACATCTCGACTTGAAGCCAGAGAATATTTTGTGCCTGACACAAGAGGGAAATCGCATCAAGATCATTGACTTCGGTTTGGCGCGTAAATATGATCCCAACAAGCGATTGCAGGTAATCTGTCTACATATTTATATATATAATTAAATAAAGTCGTGTTAGTTATATTTTTATATCATGAACTACATATATTTATAGTTAACTGTCATACAAACTCACACATTAAACCCCAGTGCTTGTATGGAAAACTTTTTTATTTAACGGGATATCTTCACGAAATTTGGTATAGATTTTTTTCTTAAGCATATCAACAATCTTCGAATAAATTTTTCATAGCGAACCACTATAGCATATAGCTGCCATATAAACTCAACAAGAAAACCCCAATCTTGTAGGGGAAACTTTATAATTTGACAAGATATCTTCACAAAATTGAACATGGATTATTACTCGAAGAAACTCTATAATTTCGGCACAAATTGTTCAGATCGGATCATTATAGCATATAGCTGTCATATTAACTGACCTATCAACATCAAATTCTTGTATGGAAACCCCTCTTATTTGACATTATATTTTCACGAAATTTAGCATGGACTATTTTCCTAAGCAGATGAACAATCTTCGATCATATTGTACAAATCGGACCATTGTAGCATATAGCTGCCATACAAACTGAACAGTCAAAATCGAATACTTGTATGGAAAACGCTTTTATTTGACAAGATATCTTCACGAAATTCTGCATAGCATATTTTTGAAAGCAACGCTACAAACTGTCCAGAAATTGTTAAGATCGGACCTCTACAGCATATAGCGGCCACACAAAATGAACGATTAAAATCGAGTCCTCCACATGTACATACATATATATAGCCACCTTATACCGATTTCAAATTTAATTTGCCACAATGCTTTAAAATTAAATCAAAATCAGTTCAACCACGAATTTACTATTGTATTTCCCTTTTTCCAAGAATTTGTTACCACAATATGCACAGTACGTTTGCCATTAATACTACATGTGTACTACGTTACACATACGCCTTGTATACCCACATGCAAACCAATTTCGTATTTAATTGGATTCACAGCTCGAGCAAATCACCGAGCTTTCACACACTCACACACCCAGCCACCACCACTACATTAATATGCGTGTGATTAAAACAAATCCCTCACTCTCTCTCATAGCAACAACGTTGCTACAGTTATTTATGTTATAAACCCACTTTTGCTCTCGTTACTCTGCCGCACTAACTCTCTCTCCCCCTCTCTCTACCATCACTTACAACTTATTCAATGAATTTCGACTCTAATTTGTTATTTTGTAATCGTTTTTATAGTATTAATTTTCTTTTTCTTCATCTCTCTTTCATATGCTTCACAGATTCTCTTTGGTACACCCGAATTTGTCGCGCCCGAGGTTGTGAATTTCGATTGTATTTCTTATGCGACGGATATGTGGAGTGTCGGTGTGATTTGCTATGTGCTGTAAGTGAAGCGAATCGAAACAATAACATATATTTAGTAGATTTTGCTAACATTTTGCTTGAGTAGATATATAAGTACGTAAGTAGAAAGGGTAAGAGCGCGAAATTTAATCAAAGTAGAGTACAGTTTATTTTTCTTAATGATGCTGTAGGTAAAATTGTTCTGCTCTTGCAGCAAACTAATTTACAAGGTAACTTTTTGTACCTTTCGAGTTTTATTTCATTCAAAACTGAACATTTGCTTTATAATAATAAAAATTATTTGAATTTGCATTAATTTTCGCAATAACAATGTGAGGAAATGAAAAAACACTATTCGAATTTAAAATGGAAAAAAATTAATTTTAATTTTATTAACTAATTAATTTTAATTTAATTTTTCCCCTAAATGAAATTAAATTATTTATTCATATGAAATGTGAATATCCATAAATTTCATTAAATAACCTTAATTAATTAATTAATAGAGTAGTTACATCGATTACTTAAGTTATTTTAATTATAATTGGAATTAATTTTGTTTCCTTTAAAAATTTTTAAAACACCACTCGAATTTAGAAAGCAAAGTAATAAATTAAATTTTGTTAATTAATTAATTTTAATTATCA